>NW_019394355.1:0-174844 GCF_000612105.2 Orussus abietinus | reverse complement strand
TGGCTGCGATTTTTTTCGGAGGAGGTACAGGGTTTTGGAGTTTTTGTGAGGAGTTCTTCACTTTTTCAGCCGGTTCTCCGGCCGCCCAGATTTGTAACAGGTGGCAAGTGCATTAGCCGTCTGCATCCTCCACCGGAGGTCGAACAGGTCGCGGTCGCTCGATCCTTCCCGTGAATCTCCCAACTCATCTCTAGTTGCCACTCTTCCGCAACTTTAGTTAACCGAAATTTAGCCGGTTTACGCATGGTTCGATTTACTGTTAACCGTTTAAACTTCGGTTAACTCGATTTGTGGAACCGGGCCTTAGAATTCAGTGTTCGAATTTGTAGTTGAGAGTGGTAAATTAGAATTATTAGAATTGATTTGGTTCTTATCTATTCTAATCTACAGAAGTTAATAAGTACCGCCGATCATTTGTAGGTTATTGGTGAACTACTTTATTGGTTAGTTTACTTGAAGGTTATGAAGAATGAAATTTAAATTCACTTATGAAGAATATTCAATTATTTTACAATGATTCTGTCAGAAAATGGGCTTCTGTCAAAATACATTCATATAGGATTCGTTGTTGCCCTTTATTGGTAAGGTTACTAAATATTCCTTAATTTTACTGTTACTTCGATTTAGAGCACGAAACGTAAACAATCAAATAGCTGTATATAATTTAAATTATCATTAATTCAGATGTAACATAGACTATAATACTTATATTTCTGATTCTATTTACAGGATAGTCTCTATTCTTACAGTATTTGTGAATAAAGCGCTACTTTCCAGTGAAACGATAAATTTAGATGCACCATTATTTGTAACATGGTTTCAGTGTGTCGTAAGTGCTGTTGTATGTATAATTCTTAGTTTATTATCACAATGGTATCCCCAATACATCCATTTTCCAAGAGGTCATCCATTCAGTCTCGACACTGCAAAAAAGGTGATAGAAAAGTTTCATGTAGTCCACATTATATATACATTATAGTAGTTTTAAACAATTATTTGGTTCTACAGATTCTCCCACTATCTATGCTATTTGCTGGCATGATAGCTAGTAATAATTTATGTCTCAAGCACGTGGGAGTTGCATTTTATTATATAGGTCGTTCTTTAACTACTGTTTTTAATGTCATCTTTACCTACACAGTTCTTGGTAAGCAAATAATTTCGTATTACAGATTTGATTTAAGTACACTATGGTGACTTTTGCACCGTAAGATACTGATAGCACTGGACACTATAATATAGAACTTTATGGAGATGAAGTTATATATTATATATCTGGATTTTTCTTGTAAAAACCATATGAACTGAGCTGTTGAGTCATATATGTAATGTATGTTAAAAGGGATGCAACTCGTATTTTGTATTTGCATATAATTTTTGGCCACAAGTTAGTAGCAGCTGTTCACAAATAATTTATTATTTTTGGGATTCGTCAATATTATCTAATTGACAATTCACAATCACATTTCATAACATTTGAAATTCTTAGTGACAGAATAATGTTATATTGATCTATTTCTTGATAACCCTTCATATTGTTATGTATTATACCTAATTACACAGCATGTAATGTCATTGATGGTAATCTTAGGTTTCATTCTTATGTCAAGTCATTAATATCATTATTAATTACCTAGGTCAAAAAACATCGATTAAATGCATTGCCTGTTGTGGTGTCATTATACTGGGATTTTGGCTTGGCGTTGATCAAGAGCACGTCCTTGGCTCTTTGTCAATCTTCGGGACCATTTTTGGAATACTTGGGTCATTGACACTCTCCTTATATTCAATCAAGACAAAAGAGGTTCTTCCTTTGGTAAACCAGGAAGTCTGGTTACTTTCTTATTATAACAACGTATACAGTATTGTTTTGTTCATTCCTCTAATGTTAATTAATGGGGAGTATCATGTAGTACGTGATTATGACAAACTGAATGAACCGTTCTTCTGGTTGGCAATGACTGTTGGTGGATTGTGTGGATTTGCAATAGGTTATGTTGCATCTTTGCAAATCAAGGTTACATCCCCACTGACACACAACATCAGCGGAACAGCAAAAGCCTGTGCGCAAACTATTTTGGCTTCCTACTGGTTTTACGAAAGCAAATCATTTCTTTGGTGGTTGAGCAACTTTATTGTTCTTGGTGGTAGTGCGGCATATGCCAGACTCAAACAGCTGGAGATGCAAAAGGCTCATATTGAATATAAACATCTTCCAACATTTAGTGGGGGAGTCCATAATAAGTGAGAAATTTTTAGAGTATTTAAATAAACTGAGAAAAATATATGACCGTGTTACTATGCTAACACAACCAAAAGGATGAATTTTAAAATATAACTCTGTAAAAACGTGTTATTTAGATAACTCTAAAGAACTTAAACAATAATATACAGTTAAACTGTATATTAAAAGGACGTTAAACGTAGACTTGCTTTAAGTTGAATAATGTAAATATAACGCATTTATTGTAAACAAAGTCAAAAAGTATAAAAAACATACCAATGTAAACAGTTCCTTTAAATAAATAATGCACACTAATATGTACTTGCACATCTTTCACACTTGCACAAATGCAGTTCATGACATTCTAATTACAATCACAATTACTTCTTCTGTGATGTTAGCCTCCACTAACAATGCTAGTTAACATTAATTACGTTTACAACAGGTAATTGATTTTGTATCAGTATTTCGTTAATTAGCTGTCATATAAATGATTTTCACAATACAATTAATACCTAGAGGCTAATCCACCGCCCCTACTGTCCGAGTGACTAGTCATGGAGTCTTTGTTTTTAATTATGACGTTGACACTTTTTGGTGCTTGATTAGGATCAGCATTTGACAAATTAATGAGTTGTACCCGCAACATAGTATCGGCTGCGTGTTTATCGTCATTTTCTATTACAATGCCATCTGGTTTGACGAAGTATCTGGAAAACCAACAATTTTATTTTATGTGATTCAAATCGAATCAAAATATTTTTCTTGACAATGTTTACCGGGGAAATTCAACAGCTGCAGAGACATTGAGATGTCGTACAATTATATTGTACAGAAGCTCACTGATGAGGACTGGATCATCTGCTCCTAATACTCCTCGTAAGGAACATATGTTTGATTCGTGACGAAAGATGATTGGGCTCAGTGAAGACAATTGGTTAGCATAATCAAGCAAAAAACCTGCCTCTGTCATGTGCCCAAGACCTAACGGTCTAGATAAACCCCTGTACACAGTTGATGGAAATCAAATATCTGGAGATTATAAAAAAATTGAATTTTACGAATTCATACATATTTAAAATATACGTACGAACAATTCGTTGTAATGAAAAAATAATATAATTTTTTGCAACAAATGTATAATTTAAAATTGCAAGTTTTATATGCAAAGCTTCTACCCGAATTTATTATAATATTAAATGCATCATTGCTTAAGGTGAAGTGAAACCAGTCGAGAAATTTGATCGATGTTGGTAAAGAACATTCTTCTAAAGACTAAAAGTGTCTTCATAAGACTTTTGCCTTTATATCGTTCAAATGCGAATTTCTCAATTATTAGTGTTCTAAATTGTATAATTGTTCCGACACTTTCGTTTTTCACATCAGAGCCTTCAATAATTGTACATTGATCGAAATATTAGAGCTTGATGCCATCTTGATTCTGGGCTTGGCTAAATCAAACAAATTTCTTTTGAAGATTCAAATTTTGAATGTATCGGAATAATTCTTAGATGCTCATGTGTCGTATGTCAAAGCTTCAAACAGTTTGGTCCAATATCTTAAAAAAAAAAGTTTCTTCTAATTGACTGATCTGAGAGGGGTTTCGCTTCACCTTAACAAGTCGAATGTCAAGAATCATTGGTGACCAGTAACTCCATTACCATAGCTCATTAATAATTTGTTTTGACATTCAACCTGTTAAATGTTTTAAACTTACGTTACAATGGAAACGTAAGTATCTTGCTTGTCCATTGCTACGACACTGGTATACATTCCATCTTCATCTGTAAATGTTTTGAAAAGTATTAGTGTTTACCACGTATAAAAACATTGTATTACGGTCATTTCTGTATGAAACTTAGTCATGCGTAATCTTTGAAACCAAAACTGAGTATTACAAAACATTATTCAATTAGATACAATGGTATTAATTGTATACGAACAATTTGATTCCATTTTTCGGTCTGCAAAATAGGATCGGATAAGGGTTTTGCTAACAAGAATCTGTGAATCGATTCTGGAAGCATTTTCAAACGGTATGTGAAGTTTCTCCAGTTCCTCGAGCGCACGTGGTAGGTCAGTACTTTGTGATGGATAGTAGATTACATGATGATAAAAGTTAGTCTGTTGTGCCTCACTCACTTGAGGTTTATAATCAGCCAGCTGGTGTAAAAGGTCTTTCTTTACAACAGCATCTCGCACCACTTTCAAAGACATTGTTCCATTGTATAATGCTGAAAAATAAATTACATTATAGCATGGTCAGTGATGTGAACTGAATGTGTGTGCGTGTGTATGAAAACAATGTTGAACATTTATCACTTTTTTAATGTAATTTTACTTGAAATTATATTATTGATATAATGGATTGTGCATTATGTTAAGATTATGTGAAACCTTATATGTATATATATAAATATGTTTTACTGTTTACAAATTTTGATAAAATATGCATAACGCAAAAAAATATATATTTCAATAATTAAATACTTAAACTGTATGCATACAAACTAACTCAAAATAAGGATTTTTATTCTTACTTTTTGGAAATAATCACTTGTGTTAATTAATTAGAACAATATTAAAAACATGTCAGATGGTTCATGAAATAATCTGACTACCAACCATCAGCACCGTAATGAGCAACAGCTTCCAAAGTAGTAGCAAGGTTTGGTAACATCAATTTCTCATTAGGAATTAGGTGGCCATAGGGAAGTCCAAAATCAGTATTTTTGGATAGTTCGTTAGCCAACTCATCAGATACAATAAATCCCATTCGTGCAAGATTCACCGAAGGCTTGACTACTTCATGCCAATGTAAATTACCTTGTAAGGAATGTGCAAGTTCTAGACCTCGAAGAAAAGCAGGAATGCGCACATTTACAGAACCGTAGTCACCTGTAAATCAGAAAATACAAATTTTATCAGTGCTCTGAAACTGGTCTATAATATTTTGATGTAAAACCTTCAATGGTGTTGTTGGCAAAATCCACAAGTAAAGGGTTTTCTTGCCCCTTGTGGTTATAGATCATAACATAACCACCTCTGCAATAAAATATGATGGTCACTTACATTCCGAGAGTATGCGATAAACAATCAGTATTTGAAACTTACCCACCGAGACCAGTTTTGTGTGGAGCAACAACAGCCATGCATATTGTAGCTGCAACAGCTGCATCAACCGCATTACCACCTTTTCGTAATAGCGTTGTTCCAATTTTTGAACAATTCGTATAGTCGGTAGCCACTGCTCCATGATCGCTAACTAAAATCTAATGACACATAAAATAGGTAAAAGTAATCACCTATTTAACTTAGTATTAATTATGTAGATTTACCTCAGCCGTGTTATTCCTGTAAATTATGTCAAGTATCAATGCTATTGTAATACCAATGGATAAGGTGATAAAGCAACAAATAATGAGTCTTAAACTGTTGCAACAGTTGCTCAATCTCCATTGATTACTGCTGTCTGTTGTTAAAGGACTACCTTCTGTTAAATTTTCTGTAAAAGAAACAAGAATACCGCTATATAAATCCTTATAAATTATGAACAAACTCTTAAACATATATAATGTACTAAAAAGCAAATTTTTATGTCCAAGATTGTTATTAGTTGATGTACTGAAAAAAAAAATTAGTGATATACAAAATAAAATTTCTAGTACATCAACTACGAAATCTATTACATTCAATTATTAAATCTTTTTACATAATTATGAATTTGTTTCAATATTTAGATAACTATCAGCAGTATACAATTCATATTAAACTTAAAAGTTATAAAACCTTTTTTAGCTTGACAACACGATTCATAATCATGAGTTTGTCCTTTTATATTTATGTGACAACTACTACAGCAAAGGTGAAAATAATTCTCAGATCTGTTCCGATTCTCATGTGATTTTAAATCGCATGTGTGCAATGACATTCTCTTTTAACTTTGTACTCATATATAGATTAATAAATATCCTTTTTTCTTTAATGACCACATGACTTTGATAAACTTAATCTGCTGTGTCAAGTTTGACGTTCGATTAGAATCGCAATTTACGTCAGTAGAATTCTGGTAACTGTCATCCAAGAACAAGTGAGGTTACAATTAAACAATCGACGAATTTATACCTAAGTCGGATGAATTTACTTTTCCAGAACACTTACGTCTGTCGTTGTCAAACATCTTTCTATTTACTGATTTATTGCAAACAGAAAATCCGAGAAACCACCAGATTGGGTTTCTACATCACCAACGAGGTTAGGTTGAAACTGTAACAGTGTGCAAGCTCTTTATTACATGTGGTATATACATTTTCTTACTTGTATAAAACTATTGTCTAATTAGGGATACCGTGTGCAGATCAAGGACTATTTTCATTAAATTGTGTGGGGTACAATATGATAACATATTAATAACAGAATTGCTTTATTTCAAATTCAGAAGTATCTCTGTACATATATATTTAATATTTACTCAGGCTTTACATAGGCACAAGACATGTAACATGATTCTTTAATCAGTGCTAATGTATAGAAATTATTTATATCGATATAAAATCATTTAGTTGCAAATGATATCTTATTATAATTTATCTTTAAATATTCTTCTAGGACCATTCAAATAATACATAATGAAATTCATGCAACCATATTTTTTAATATCACTGTTAAGTAAAATTGCGCAAAAATAAATTTACCTCGTTGCAAATTACATATACTTAACCAAATTACGCATCACTCCTCTGCCTTTATCTCATATTATTATCAGTTGAACAATTTTTGACAGAAATTTTGTTCCTTAAACTTTTTCTCATATGTAATGTATTGCTTAATATCCCCTACATCAGGGTGTCTCACTTATTTTGATTACCCTAATTACTTCATTCTTAAATATATGACAAATTTCCCAAATAAAATGCTAACTGAAGTTCAAAAAAATTTTGTTCATGTATCGAAAATCATGAAACTTTGCCTCATAAATTCGGGAACAAAAGAAACCAGGGTGGCTATAATAAATCAGGCATCTTGTAGAATTTATATACGATAGAATACCGATCAACATTAAAAAAATTATTTCTCAAAGCAATAACATCTCTGAAGAACCTGGACAAAACTTGCTATAATGATAGCACCGATATTCACGATTGTAAAGCTTCGAAAATTTTGAGCATAAAATCGTGGCAATAGTGAGAGCACTAAAGCTTATTGAAAATACAAAATAATTACATGGTACTTTCTCCCTGATGTATATCAGCACGAGGCAGGTCAATATGTTTGTTGGCATTCGAAACCAATTAGTCATACATGTACGGAAAGCTTCTGGGACAATTATACCACGCAGGTAACCAATTGCTGGGTAATACATGCCAACTGCGATCTCATAACACATAAAAGCAGCTAGACAAATATAAGTACCAAAATGTTCCTGAAACAATTGCGTTTGTATATAAGCACCGTATGTACAAGTAAGGATGCTGCACAAACTGAAAATTAAGCTCACTTGAAGCAATATGTCACAGGAAACCCGATATTTCGATAAAAGTAAAGAGTAAAATGAACTACCAAGCATGATACAAAACATGAAGGAACCGAACACGATTCCATGACTTGGATTTATTGGATCCAAAACTGGAGTCCATAAAAAAATGAACACATTCATCACGGATTCAAAAAGAGATTGAATAATTCCTAAATATAAAAAAATCCGGTTATTCTTATTGAAAATTAGCTGTAAACTGTTTATCCAAATGCACTGTGGTTTGGCAGATCGTATTACATTGTTTTCTTCCCAAAAAATTGCACACAACCCTCCTGAAATTGCTAAAATAGGTACTGCCAAAATAAAAGGAGCAAGTGGTCCAAAATTTAATTTATCAGCTAGTATTGCCGATACACAGCCAGCTACTATTGCTGACAGTCCATTGTAGAATGCTGATTTCGACAGTGTTATTCCGATCCACTCTTTATCCAATTTGAAGTTAGATAGATGTTGACTTACGTACCACGATTCAAAGGTTGAAAAAAGTACCAAAGATGATATTCCACCGAGTACCCGACCAATGATAAGTACCCAGAAATTATTAAATATCTTCGCTAGACATGCCAGGGAATACAAAATATGATAAGACACGCAGAACATTTTCTGCCCATATTTGTCGGCTAAGTGTCCGATTCCGATTCCAAAAATTGTGCTGCTCGCAAATCCAGCTGCATATAGCAACGAAATATCATAGCTGTTGTACCCATAACTGATGTACAATCGATACAAGTATGGACCTTGTAGCCAATCGGCAAACGCTGCCAATGTGAAAACAGTCAGGTACTTTTTGCATAACGACACGTAGATAATTTCTTTGTTAATTTTCTTCTCCACTTCCATGAATTAGACTGGCACAGCGTTATCAAGTTTTCACCTGTTAAAAAAAAAATAAAATGTCAAGAGAATATTTTATCGGTGAAATATATATCCTAGCACCTGAGGATTGGTGTAACGAAACGTGTCTTCCAACAGGGCAGAATTATGAAAATCGATAAAATAAACAATAAACCTGTCATTAAGTTTAATGATTTACGACAATTGAAAGAATGAGCAATTTACCCAAGGATGAAATGAATCGCGAAGTTCTTCTTTACTTACGTTTTATTTTTCTTATAGTACTTATTAAAAGCGACATTGGACATTAAGCAATTAATTCTGAAAATTTGTCAGTCCATATGTGTCTAACTTTACATCGTCTGCTGCTATCAGCTGCAATTATGTACGAAAATGTAAGCAGACCATGGACATAGGAATATAAGGATTGGCATTTGCTGCGGGGTTGAAACCGAAATGGGAGTAGTCGGCCATATTGGCACGTTCAAGTGCCAGAGTCAAACGTGTGCTAATTCAAAAGTGAAAAATCTTCAATTTTCAATTTCATTGTTCGCTTAAAATTATTAATGCGAGAATGGTGTTCCGTGTGGTTCGTAATTGCGAAGAAATAACTGGGAAGCCGAAGAAAAGGAAGTAAGATGAACCCGTCGTTTCGTTTTATATATCAGTTTTGAAAAATTGCTTCTTTTTTAAATTTATTAACGTTGTTTCTCATTCTGAAGAAGTAATGATAAAAGAACGATGATGTATGTTAAGAAACAGTGTCGGTAATTCGTTGTGCCGCCCTTGGGGGCAGAACACGGTGAAAGCTAACGTACGAAACCAGAGGGCAGCACAGGATGCGATCGCGCGACCTGCCCTTGAGCAATCTCCCAACTCATCTCTGAGACCTATTCAAATCTTGCGGCACGTTTGGACATGGTCTGGACATGGTAATATGACTACCCCCGTCTCGTGGCTTCACCACCCCTTATCTGAGTTACCGTTTTATGTCGATCCCTACATTTCTACGTCCATGAAGCAGATAGAAAATAGCAGACGCCCCGTGTTTTGCAGATATCACGAATCGATATCGCCTGGCGGCTCTCTATCGAAACTGTTCCATTATGGTGATATGAAAGCAGCATCTGAGGAGTCAAAACGTGTATGAAAGTATTCTCCGAATTGTACCGATTAGTTTCAAATTTCATCATACGTATAAGGAAGCCTTAAGGTAAGTCTTGAAACTCGCAAAAATGCAATTTCTATACAACATTTTTCTTATTTATCATGGATTAGAAGCAAACTTAGCGTCGTCCACGTATATTTTTCTTGTTTTATGTTATTTAAAAGCTTAAAATTGCAAATTAAGACTTTCAGGACCTAGCTCAAACAATTTAGAATATTATAGTAATCGAATATTGCAAAGTCAAATGAAAAAATTTGGAAAATACGTTCATAAATGATTAAGAGAATGCTGACTTGCTTCGTGGGTAACACGTGCTTTTAGAGTGAACATTTATTTGTAGCTAAACATGACAGATGGCGCCATTAGGCGGTTAAAGTATCAAAGGTTATGAATCCAAGGGGTATCTTCAGTTTTACTTCGGTCTCTTGATAATTACAGTACTGAAACGACATATGGAATACACCGTTTCGTAGAATATTTAATATAATATGACACAGTTGTCAATATAAATATAAACGTCGGTAACGTGGAATGCTGTCTCAAATAATGTTCAGGTAGAAGAGTTTGATTTTATCGACAACGATTACATTTCTCGGTAAGTTCACTTCACAGCAAGAGAATGCTGAACCTTCCTACAATTACCAGCTGAAATACGGTATACGAGTTCACAATAAAAAGGCATCTTTCCTCGACATAATGAAAAATGCTGTCCCGAAATAATAGATAACATACTGATTAAGGGAATGACTATCCAAATCGTGCTGGAATTGAATGATAGAGATATAAATTTGTTGATTCCGTTATCGTCTAAACAGTCACCAGCGACAAATCTGTGTCCAAACAATTTTAAAACGAAAAAATAGGTAAAATCCATGAACTAGTTTTACACGTGACATTTACGCGTGAAAATCCTACAACGTAAGAAGGACTTTAGGGTTCGGAGTCATCAATACAGATGACGATATAATAATCTTTTGATATAATAATAAATAAACTTTAATCAGGAAATTCGGTAGAGTTTCGCGCCAAATATTTACTTACATATCGTCGTATGTAATAAACTGAAAAAAAACGTAATTTTACAGTATTTCATGAGTAGTTGTCAAAAATGTGCTCGAACTTGTTCGGATTTCAATACGAAATAAACAATAGTAAGTAGCTGATCTCAGGACGTTGTATCGCTTGTTGAAGGCGTGTGAGTACATTTCCTAATTTTTTTTTTGTTTCACGAGGCGCCAACCGATAATACTGTTGCTTCTTTTTGTTTCGTTGCCCAAATTGTACTTGAATTAATTTGACCCTTTCAATCGGCTTCGATATCCCTTGAACCTCATACATCCCTTCCCCCGGAATTGTGTGTAAAAAAAATGAGGAAGTATGCTCACGCAGACTCTACAAACAACGCGAAATACTGTGATCGATTACTTACCTTTTGCCTATTTTGTACTGGAATTCAAACAAATTCGAGAAAAATTGAATATTGATAACGTAATCTTAACAACATAAACTAATTCCAAACACTTCGATTATTATATTTCCCGTGACCAAATATAAAGGAACTCAATAACAGAATCGAACATGTCTGTCATAGAAGACCGTGTATATTTTATTTTCATTAATACCAATGTTATAATTAATCGTAAGGTTTTATAATTATATGGAATTGCACGATGCGTACGAATTAGATTTTTCTTTTCGGTATAGTCGTTCAAACAAAGTTGTAAAAATCGTAACTATTTTGAGGATGAATGAGAAATCATTGAAGATTGGTCGGACGTTGAAGTTTACCTTGAAGTACAGACCATAAAGTGTGTTGACCTCAACCGTATCTTACTTGTCTAAAAGAGCTCGAAATCCTGACCGAACATTTATACGCGTAGTGGTCGTGTACGAAGGCACAGGAAACGCCACACGTAGAGACGGCTGTAGTTACTCGCAGTACCTTGGTCGAAATTGCTACGTAACTTGAATTTTTTATGATCGTACCGTACTCCCGAGCAATGCACGAAAGGTCTACGTGTTGGACCAGCAGTCTCGCGGGTTACGATCTGTTACTGAAAATCCATGATTCAAGCTACGAGAACCTGTGACACCCTCGGGACGTACGGGAAGAAAGAGTTACTAAAATCTCACATTGCTTCAAGTGTACTAAAAGTCTGACTCGTAAATGTTACAACACATACTCTTGTTTCGAAATGGATCTTCTTATGGCATGGGAGCAACATAGTTTTTTTACAGTTAATTACTATTTACATTCATCTGTATGTTCCAGTATTAACAGAAACGTAAATGTTTTTCTTAGTATAATTTAATTTCAATTTGTCCTCTAAAAAGTCAATCAGCGGCTGTGCTTCTAACTTGGTGAAGTTGACATTAAAATAGCCGCTTTATTATTTGTATTTCACTTCAATTCTTTTTTTTTACAGTTAATTATTACTTATATTCATCTTCGGATGTTGGTATTGAGACAATTTGTGTAAACGTTTTCTTTGTGTTAGCGCGTTATTCGCTCGGTTGATTATTCACTTCTTAAGTGAAATAATAAGAATAAGAGTAAGAAGCAATTATGTCCAGAACAATCGGTACCGAACGTGTGAGGGTGCTTTGCGAAGGAATAACTGAGAATAAAACAATAATATACAATAATTCTCTTCAACTTAAATGTTTCACTTCCAACGCGCGTGGCGGGTACGCATAGATTTTTCACTGCTCGACTATAATGAAACTATATTTTTAAACTATTCCAAAAGTTCTGTTATCGAGGCAGGAATGAATTAATCTGCTTTTTGGAATTTTCCTTTTGTGACCATCAATTGACTTTTTCAAAATTCTATTTCTCTTCGCTATTCCCTTCATTTTAGTTATCCTAGAGAAACGGTTATGGTAATGATTCCTTTACTTCATTTGTTGGATTGCCACTCTAACAGTAATTGCATAAAAAGTAGCCCCATCTATGTGAAACATCCGAAAAAAAGTCGATTTTAACTTTTTTTTTTAAATTGACACGAGCTATACCATTCTATTCAGCGGTCAAGTGCAATTTCGTTAATATCCAATTAAATGCTATGATCAAGAGCCTTTATTCAAGATTCAAGAATATTTTATTGTTGGTGCAAGTATTAAATTTGTTGCGTTCCAGGTTTCTCTTTATAACCGTGTGGTCTGATCGTCCATTATCGCGTAACCAATGTACGTACGTACACCAATAAACGTACTAACACACGGCGTAATATCAAGCTGATGTTTAGTACTGTCTACCGACAGGGTTCGCAGCTAATAAACTGCCGTGGGTTCGAGCTTTACGATCTCGATTATGTCCATTCGAACATTTGCATCTCTCGAACACGGAACAAAATGGTGAAGTAGTTTATGAATAGAAAAATGCGACAGGGCCTATCGTTCCGGCAGCAAATACATAACTTTCCGTTGTACACATTCCTGACACGCTAATATCTATTAAAAACTACGTTCATGAATTGATCTCTGGTGATTTAGCATTTTCTGCATTTTCATAGGTGATGATTGTTAGCTAGATTGTCATTGTCTTATTACTCTTTGTTCCTTGATACTATTTGCGCTTAACAATCCTGTGATCTAAAAAAGCCTGTAGTGCCACGTGAAAAAAGTGTTCTCGTTTAAAATTTTACAAGGTACTTCGCAGGAAGTAGATCGAGCAATTGATTTTTGATGGGTTTCCATTCCATACATCTACGGAGCACGAGTTTAAAAAAGCTGAAAAATGTGGCCTGCATATGAGAAATTTAATGCATGAAAAAAGCTGAAATTTTGTTTAAAAAAACTGGTTGAAAATAAAAAATTAGTCTATGCGCTCTAGATCATTCATTTTCTTCGTCACGTGTTCGTCGAGAGAGAACCATATTCTTCCCTGTGTTAGAAAGGAACTTAAAAATAAGGAAGAGAAATGCAAATTTTATGTAAATGTTTGCTGAGTTCCGCACTCGTGATAATTAATCATTTGCATTCAAATGTCGTTTCTGCGGTAGTAATCTAACTTGCTCTGAAAAGCGTAATGTAAAATAAGTCGTAGAATTCAGAATTGTTCACAGTATCGTGCTCTATGAACTGCATTTACTTAATGATTGGGATGCATAAGGGTTAAATGCAAAAATAAATCGTAAGGTACACTTCCATTTCGACTATTAGGCCTAAAGTAGGACTTCATTCGTATTAAGTAGAACATACAAAGTTGAAAGTACGACGTAAAGAACTCAATAAACACAAAAAAAGTGAAGATATAGTGTAGGTGTCTTTCAATTCACCGCTTTCCACCATCTCTAGTACATTTTCGGTTGTAAACGAAAAACGAAAACAGGGGCAATTTCAGGGGTTGAATTTAACCCCCTAAATATGCAGAGCTCTGTAGATCTAAAAAAATATATACCACGTGCAATATATGCCACTTCGTAACTGTATTCTCATATGTAATTGTCTTCTACCCTTCGTCATTAGAGAACGCGGAATGTATCACTGTGTTGGCGGAGCGCGCCTCTAACGAAAATTTCGAAGTAGGTTAATAGTACGGTGAACTTAAGCATTAAGCGTTGTCCAGGGTCGATAAGCTTTACAAAGTGAATTTGTTTAAAGACAAATGGCTGGGGTGCGTCCTGGATGAGATAGAAGGGAGTAGGATCGAATTTCCAGAGCGAAGCTTCGTGTTTCGAGGGTGGCTGTACTGCTTTCTAAATCCCGATTATATCGATAGGGTCTTTAATTTTGGTTGAAGATACCTCGCATGAAAAATCAGGACAATTATTTTTCCATAACCTGCTTCTCCTCCTATTTTATTGATATATTAAAATAGAAAAATCTTGGTTTAAAAATTAATTCATTTAACATTTGCCGAAGTGATTTTTATTGCTTATTCCCAACGTACCCACCGAACACACTATGTTACAATTACATAAAACTGGAATAACATGATATATAACGAATTTTATTCAAAAGATACATTAATATCATACAATGTGGAATTATTACCGTTCGGTAACATTGTTACAAACTTGTAAGCATTGCAGTTATATAATATTAACATAACATATAACATGTTACCGATATGTTATGTATACGTATGTATATAATTACATTGTTCGTTTTATAACAGTGTTATATAGCTGCGGAGGAAATAGTAATACAAATCTTACTTATATGTTATATGTATGTTAGATTACATGTTACAAACGTTATGTAATGGTTATATTATTGTTACATAACCGTGTTTGGTGGGTAGTACCTTTATGGACACGCTATCAGATCTGAGAATATTTATCACCCAATGCACAAAGGAAACAACTATTACCTATATCTTTCTCGGTCTAAACGATGTTAATCAAAAGTATTTCTGCAGTGTGCAAAATATAAAACGAGTTGTATAACTCGTCCAAGGTCTTCATACAACGGTTCAAAAATGTTTGAAACTGCTGCTTAACACCCCTTCTACCTTCCTGCAGAAAAACGTAGCCAATATCGTCACAAATAATGTTAATCCATTGTTTTGCACCGAACACAGATTTCGAGCACGCATTTCATACACGATTTTCAGCATTAGACACCTTTAAGCACCCTCAGGCATTTGCTAGGGTATTTCAATGCGTTTAGGTACTTTTTAGTTCCTTTAAGTATCTCTAGAAATCTCTGGTTAAGTATCGTTAAGCATTTATAAGCTCCCTTAACCATCGTAATCCAACTTCAAACATCTACTCCCCTTCAGGCACCACATTAGGAACCATTAAGCCCTTAGGCCTAACCAAGTTGAAAACAAATCCATTTATGCCCTACAAACACCTCTATGCCCCTTTAGGCGACCTAAGTCCCATTACACATCCTTAAGCTCCCTTCAGTATCGTTATCCACCATTAATCAGGTTAAAAGAAGATCCGTTTATGCTCTTTAGCCACCTTCGGAAGTCTCTAGGAACCTCCGGACAACCTCAGGTACCATCGGACACCTTAAGCTCCTCGCGCGTCCTTATCCGCCTTTAAACTCCCTTATCCCCTTCAGCATTAATCAGGTTCAGGGAAGGTCCCTTTAGGCCCCTTTAAATACCTTTAGGTCTCCCTAAGCCTCTTAGCCACCTTCGGGTACCTTCGGGTACCTTCGGGTATTTTCGGGTCCGCGCCTCGGTTGGAACGTCACGGCGCGAGAGGCCGTGGAGAGGGGGATTCGGCGCGTGACGTCGCCGTCGCGGGCTAACGGCGCGCCGACGGGAGGGCGGTGGGTGGCGGGCGGCGCCGGGGGGCGTCCGTGTCGTCGCAGGTGCGCGGGCGCGGGCGCGGGCGAGTGGCGACGACTCGAGCGTCTCTACCCGGGCAGTCAGTGTAACGCCGGCCGCGTAACGTCAGTGGTGGTCACTCGTCGTGGTCGCCCGTGGTCACTCGTCGCGGCGGCCCAGTCACGGCCGGTCACAGGGTCGCGCGCCGCTGCTGCCGCTGCCGTCGTCGGCAGTCCGAGCCGCGAGACCGTCGCGAGGTCCCGAGCCCCGCCACGAGCGTCGCCCTCCGGAGGAACGTCGTCGCGGGCGCGCACACGCGCCAGCCATGCCGGCGAGAGAGCGTCCGACTGCCCGCAGCATCCACGCCGGCGTTGACGCGTGCATCTCGGTGCGCTCCCGGTCGAAATTCTGATCCTACTTAGAACCGACACGCGTTCTACCGGCACTTTTTCTCGCCGACACCGCAGTCTTCTACACGGATGATCGATACCGATCATTTGGTCGGTGGCGATTAGCGGTGAAATTACTCATTTTAGTCATGAAATATCGGATATCCGTTAAGGTGGCGCGGAAGGGGTCTTTCGTTTTGGAAACCTTTCTCCGGAATGGGTGCAGCGCATCGCTTTACGTTTTACCTAGGGGGTGTGAAGGCTCTATGGAAGGTCCTCGTAACCATGGAGTTTCATTTTTTTTCTTTCTTTAGTTTATTTGTAAATGCTTATAACCTTTTATAAAATGCGAGATTGCAGGGGTGGCAGGACCTTCGTTAGGGGTTCTATATTCACGTGGGGGAATTTCGAACGATTCGGTACACTCGGTTCGGGGAAAAGTTTCATAAACTGGTGACCCTGCCAATGTGAGGTTTTGGTCGACTTGGTACTGGAACTCCTAGGTACTAGGTTGGTACTAGAACGGGGATGTTCCGTCCCCGGATTAATGACGAGCAGTCGTTCTTGATCTTGGTAGTTGTAAGACCGAAACCAGGATTCGACCGTGCAAGATCAAGACCATGGTAGTTTGGTCTTACGGGCCTTGTTGGTCTTGATCTCGATCTTGCATTTGCTCGTCACTAACTTGGGCGCATATTTGCCCTCCTGTGTCTTCCGTTGTTAGTGAGGTAGAACGCGGGAATTGTGTAACTTTTATTAAAATTATCCACCGTTAGAACATTTTCTAACTGTTCCTTTTGTTGCTTTGAATCTTCGTAACCCTCTAACGTGTTAATTTATATACCTGGGAGTTCTATGTAGGAGGTTTATATGGGTTTGAGGTAATCTAAAGAAGAATACCTTCAATCAAATCGACGAACACCGACGCGATACTTATTTTTTTCTGCGATCTAACCATCCGATTCTTACGTTTGTCGTTGCGCCACCCTTAACACGAAGTACGCGTGACGAGCTTATGGTAGGAGTTAATTTGTATTAAACAGAAGGTCGAGATCTAAAGTAAGACTCGAAGAGTTAAATACGACCAATGGAGATCCTATTTAGGTTATGCAAGTTCAACGTAAGGCTAAAATTTCGACCCGAGCTTGAACCAAGCCCTCGTATTCCACCTTACCCGAGTCAAAATTTTGACCCTACTCTGAACCTCTAATTATAAACCTTAAATGGGTTTAGTGATAATATAAAGAAGGATAACTTCTATACAGTTGAGGTGCCACTTTAGATCTTCAACTTGGCGGATATTTTCATTTCTACCATGTCTTCATTTGCATTAAGTAAGATGTACGAGGTCAAATGTACGTCATGGAGCGTAAAACAGGACCAAAAGAGGTCTTAGATTACGCAGGTTCAAAGTAGGGCTAAAATTTCGACTCGGGTATACTCTCATTTTCAACCTTCTTCGACCTCCTCCGACCTCTTGCTCACCCAGCTTCTCTGCTCAATTTTTTTTTCTTTTCTTGACTTTTTTCTCTTTTTGTTTATCAGTACCGGCCCGATCGTCGCGCCTAAGCCCGCGCTTATTTCTTTTTTAAGGGACCCTCTCTGCGGTGCTCCGTCTTGCGACCTTCCTTTCATCGTTAGCTTCTTTCAGAGGGGTGAAAAGGAAATATTGACTGTGAGTAGGGTAGTGCTCGCACTGTGGGATCGCCAAGTAAAAAGTAGGTGCGCAGGATTACTGCCAAATCCGTGTCATTTTTCTTCACTGGCACTGTTTTGAGAAACTTCTCGCGGTGGAGGATGCACGTACAGAAAAATATTTGGTTGAATCGATGACACGTTCATTGATTCGACTATAGGATACGATTATTATATGGACAGTCAAATATTTGGTTAATATTGGACAATAATAATATTACACAATAAACTGGTACTGTTTTGAGAAACTTCTCGCGGTGGAGGATGCACGTTCAAAAAAATATTTGGTTGAATCGATGACACGTTCATTGATTCGACTATAGGATACGATTATTATATGGACAGTCAAATATTTGGTTAACGCGCGTAGAATAATATTTGATTGAACCAATAAAATGTTTTTCTGATTGGTCATAGAACATGGATGTATATGGACAAGCAAATTTTTAATCGACCTCGAAAAACTCATTGGTAACATTTGGTTAGGTTAGATAAAATGTGGGAAATCGCACCAAGTATTAAATTTATTTTCGGTCGTTTATCTGAAAAATCTGATTTACGGACTGAAATGTTTTCTAATGTTATCAAAACGATTTAACCAAAACACTTTAACTTATCGAGTTGTTCGGTCGAGTGAATTGAAATTCGGTTCTACCTACTAAAGCGTTTCCTGAAATTAACCAAATGCAGTCGATCAAACGATTTTATTCAATGAACCAATTTCTTTTAACCGCGTATGTCGTTCGGTCGATTTTTGGAGAATTACCTGGAAAGTAACAAAAATTTATTCAGGTATTTTGTGAAAATGTATTCTCGAATAGGTTTGGGAAAGGTGTGGTAAGTGTTGTTTCAGGACAGAAGTTTCATAAGTTGAATAATTGGTAGAGTTATCGCGGTAACGACAAACCAACGTGTAGTTAATGTTTTCTCAACGTGTTTTCGGACTGCGAAATAAGTTCTATAGAAAAGAGTTGAAAAGAAGTGTTTTGTGGTCACGAAGCTCTTTTAAAAGGAGGAAAGCAAAAGCAAAGCTCCGAAACGATGAGCAGGAAAGTAAAAGTATATAGTGGCTTTCATTGTACCATTTTTAACAGTTCTTTCCATTGTTGTCATTAACGACTATATATTACCTGTAGCTAACTTAAAAACATGAGAACTGTTCATGTAATTAGTTGCCTGTGCAATTCGTTCCTTGTGTACACTTTTTTTGTGGCCTTTACCATGATTTTTATAATAATTTACTATTATTTTATATTTATCATTATAATTTATGTATAGTTACGTATGTATAGGTATTATATTTAGGAGTCCTTAATTTAAATGTTTAAATTTTTGACACGCGTGTTAGATCGACAAAATAAGAGAAAACTCTTGCAGGAATTTACTCGTTTTTGTTTCCTTTCAGAAAAAAAAAAAACGACTAAACCAAACAATTGCTATTTTTTGCTTAGTTAATGCAACACATGAGTATGTACTGATTCCCAAAGAAAAGAGTGCAACTCAAAGCCTGAATTATTACTGCAATGCACAAAATATCATCCGAATCAATGTCTAATTGCGACATGGATCGTCCCTGAGTGTAATACTTGTATCAGTGCAAGAAGTCGAATTTGTAATAGTTCTTGCATTAGGCAAGCAAAAATCGGCAATATTTTGATTTGGTAGTTTTTTTTATTTTCTCTAAAAGGAAGCAAAAATGAGCAACTTCCCGTGAGAGCTTTTCTCTTAGTTCCACAGTTTCCCACATATTACAAAATTACGGACTTCCTGTAATGTTTCCATTATGAAGTTCTTTATTTTGTATATTTTTTATGTCCCTGTCTTTTATAAGTTCCCGAGGTATTACCGTTTAATCTGATTTCCTAACATTCGTCGTTATCAAATCCACGCATTTGGGGCGAATATAGTTCATCTGAGGTCAGATTTAACGGATTATCTGTTTAACGGTAGTGAAACAATCAAATTAACGTCTGGCCTAGACTATACTAACTAACGATTGGATGGGTCCATTGAGTTCGAGTTGTGTGTGTGTATCACGTGGAACCGTCATTGAGAATATTGAACAGCGGTGATTAATCCTTTTCAATATTTCGGATCATTTTTATACAACTCTTTGCTCACTGATGTTGCTGATAAAGGAGAAGGAATTATTTTTGGAAATAATAATTCAGGTTATTATTAGAAAAAAAACGTATGATATTATTATATATTTTAAGGGGCTGCAGCGATTATTTCTTATTATAAATTTTTCTTAAAATTTGTATGCATTTCATTGTTGATACATTTTCATGTACAGGGTGAATTAAGAAGAGTGGAAAATATTTTGGTAGACGATAATTTGAGCTATTGTAGTAACAAATGTTTAATGAACTGTTAATTTCAGTGTTGACGATACGGCTACTTAAATTTTGTAGAAATACGTGAAGTAATAACGTATCGTACATGTGTTACAGTCGCAATAAATGCTGAAAAACTTAATCAAAACGCTAATATACTTTACGACATTTACGATATTTTTTTCAGCATTTATTATACAGTATTTTTGGCATATATAGATTCTCCTTCTTATCGCCATCGTAAAGAAAATTTGCATTGATGCTAACGACAACGTTTTTGCACAGGAAATTTGAGTGAATTTATTTATGAGATTGGGAGGTTGAAATTAATATTTCCCTCTTTTTTTCCGATCGGAGCAACTTTGGAAAAGGGCATTTCCGTTTACAGCATATTTTTGCATTCCTTTAGCAAGCGGTAATGAATGTTGTCGGACGCAATTAAGAATATCTGACCTTACTGAAAAGAGTTTAATATATTCATGAAACTTCAGTAGACGCGATATAAGAAATCTATGAAATCCTAGCAGTAAAGCTTTAGATTTAATATGAAAATTACTAAGACTTGCGGAATTCCGATAGACATGCCATAGAATTAATTTTTATGTAAACCACGAATCCCCCGTTTAAGACTGATCTTTCAATTGATACCGAACTATTTGTAATCGTCGTGATAACGGATTTCGGAAATATAACATTCATTGAAGTTCTACTTCTACGAAGAGCTTGAAAAAACACTAAATTATTCTTTAAAATGGGTACGATAAATTTTCCTCCATTGCAATGTTGTGTAAAATTATAGTTTCAGGGTGTAATTCGAGATGGAGTTCAGTTTCCGTTACATAAGCACGTTTATAATTAAAAACAAATAATCCTAGTCATCCCTAGGCGAGGCCACTAACTTGAGAGGGAAAAAATATAATAAGGACATTATTCTGTGAGCAGATTGGAACCGAGCCAACTTGACTCACAGGGCAGACAAGTGATTAAAGTGCCCCGAAAAAAAGAGACTTCGGTTTTTGTTCCATTATTTTGCTATTTTTTTTCTAAATGGTTCATTGCACTGAAGTTGCGTATCACCGTGAAATATTCATATTGAGTAACATGGCATGCTTATTACTTATAAATTAACGAAATAAAATGTAGAGTTTTTGATTTGGGCAATCTAGAAGTAACGACGTTACAAGACTATCATTTCAGATAGAAAAATATAAGGAATGAAAAGCACTGAAGTTTATCGGCACAAGTATGAAATCCTAAGAAATAAAAAAAAGTGTTTTCCAAGCGAAATTAATACAATGAAAATTCATCGTATCGGGCCTACCAGTGGTACTTTTGATCTTGAAACATGCCTGGAACATGTAGGAATAATTCAAGGGAGAATGTTCTGAAGATATTGGACGAACCTGGTATTTCAAAATTCATAGTCCAATGTAGTTTTTATCAGTTTGGAAGAGTACAGAGCAATCTGGAATTCCGTATGAAATCAAAATTAGAAAATCGATACCTCTTCAAGACACCCTAATAAATCATTTGCTGTAAATAGCGACATGTAAAAATTGCAAAAGAAACGAAATGAAACGAAAACGTAACAAAAGACATTCCTAATTGACCATAGTATTTTTATTTGGCCATTACAGACATTTTGTTTTTCCTATAGGCAAGTTTTGAAGTAACATCACAAGCAGAGCACTGAGTATTATGCAATAATATGAAGTCAGTTAATAATCAGTAATATAAGCAAAGTTAGAGTAAGGTCAGTAAATGATAAAAAGAGTTGTCAGAAAACGAGAGAACTTTTGTAATTACCTAATACATTGTTGTTCCGTTCAAAACGAGTTTTCAATTACCATATAAAATTCGTTACATCAATACCAGAGGAATTATTGCAATTTATTACAATTGGAGTCGTTCAATATGAAGACTAGGGAATTGAGTAAGGCAAATTGAAATGGATGATAAACTACTAAAACCAAAGTACAAAATAGCGATGGTAGGTGGTAGAATTTATTAATATTTTATATCCGCGTATTATAACAATTCATGCGCGATTTACCGATGAAATTGTGGTTTCCTGGCTATTCCTCTTAACCGAGGTATTTTATGGGGGTTCCTTAAAATACTTCAATTGATGTTTCGGTGAGTGCAGTCGAGTGTTGTTGAGAATGAGCGTACGGAGTTAAATTGTCCGTGAACTTCCAAAAATATATCTCCATTAGTCCGTCGTGGAGTACGATGTGTTGCTATAGCACTAAATTTCACACCTCTGCTACATTTTTAAATAAATGTTAAACTGTGTAAACTCTTCCCGTTGAATACTTATAATGGCGTAGTAACGTGCAAAAATGTGATTTGTTTAGCAAACTTTTCATAGGCAATTTCTCGCATAAATATATTTGGCTCGAAACACTACCGAGCTTCTTGATTCGATAAATTTGAATTTCATCCGATGTACATACCTACATGTATTACACGTTTAAACTAAGTAATAGAGGTTAATAATTTTCTGTCACAATACGTTGGAATATTGCGATCTTTTTGACGGTATTTGATAGATGTTCCAATTTTGATAATTAGGAAACGTGTTCAAAATCTGACGATTGCTAGAGAGCGTGATTAATGTAATGGGGTAATATGCAAAAGCGATGCACATCCTGTTGCAGTTTATGAGATTCTGTTATTGATAAATCTTGAGTTCGAATTAGTAGTTAATATCCGCTAGTATTCAAATAGGTCTTCAGTTTAAATGGGTGAACAACATTCGAATACGTCATTAAAATTTATTCTCGTTATGTTAACATCTTTATTTTGCAATTTATTGGAATTGATATTAAGTGTAAATAATTCCTAATCGAGATGTCAATGAGATGTCATTTTTACAGACTGTGCAAGAATATGAAACGCCATAATAGTGTTTCGTTCTTCATACCATTACTTAACATTTAGCAAAAAGTGTGAGATGTGCAATATGGAAATGTATAAGATCTTGCTGTTCGATCTAAAATATTGATATCAAGAAACTAATTTATATCGACAATTAAAAAGTTTTAACAGCGGACAATTCACGTTTAAGAAGGAATATCGATTATTAATAATAAAATTCACGATTATATGATGGTATAAGTTTAGAAATTTAGAATGTCAGTGAACAGCTTTATCGTTTCTAAAAATTTCGATTATAATCATTCTTGTTCAGTAGATATTTTTTCAATTAATTGCTTTTCCAAAAACCAACTCATTATATTTCATAATTAATAATCTAACTGCACTGAAAGTTTTATATAGTGAAGTCCTACATCGTCTATTGTTAATTCCAATTATTAGTTCTAAAGTGACTGTCTCCGGGCCGGTCTCCAAGACAAAGCGATTAGTAACAATTTCAGCAAGTTAGATATGCCATTAGTCTTACTAGAGAATTTGGAACGTTATTACAAAGTTCCACCATTTATACAATCTGAGTTATAATACAGTAAACAATTTATGCCCTAAAATGACACCAGATCATTAATTACATTAACTATCTGAAGATTTTACTATAATACAAGTTTCGGTACAAAATGTCAAGTTTTTCAAAGCTACAGACGTTTGCCAAGGACTATCCGAACCGTTTTACGGAGATCGACATTATTTTGATAAGTCTGAAAAATTTGTATATCCAACTTGTTTAATTGAACAATTTTTCCGCCCAATGCAACTAATTTTATTACCTGTAATCTCTGACAACATTTGATCCGGACAAGAAGAAACTGTTAGAAAAGAAGCTAACAATAAGAATGAAAATTGAATTTATGGGACGATCTAGGTGGAAAATAGTACCTCACTTTTAATGTTAAAAGACGTCTTTTAACCCTAATTAAGCCCTACTTAAAAGTGAAGTATGAGTCTATCTCGTAAAAATTAATATATATGTAAAAAGCATCTTTGATGAAAAAATTGAGACCAATGAACTCGTCCGAGACGCTCCAGCGTATCTTAATATCTCTTTGGCGGTAATTATGAAACGAACCATAGTGCGTAATCAATCCGTTCCCATCAGCTACGACGTGGTAATTGAATCGCAAAGAAAGCGTCCAACCCTTTACCGAGGTACAGTGGAATAACCCAAGATGCAAGGAGACAAGATATGCTACAAAAAGATATCGCCGAATTCGAAATAAACTTAAAAGAGATGAAATTAACCCCCTATAACGTCATACGTCTTTGATGTCACATACCCATTTATCAATATTTCTAAGGCACATTTAATTTTTCTGGCGAAACTTAATATAATACTTTATTACAGTACCACTCATTCCTAACCCAGGAATTTGTTGATAAATTGTAAATTTGAATTTATACAGGTGCATATAAATTGTAAATTTACAAATAGTCAAAATGAAAAGGTTAACATTTGCAAATTTCGCGTTATATAGATTTTTCCTTGACTTGAAAAAAAATTGTATTACAGAAGGTTCAAAAATGTGTAAATGGCGGTATTTTTCGTCTTCCCATTCAAGTTTTTAAGTGACTATAGGACGTCCGGGCATTTTGAAATTTCGAAAATGTCACTAATTCGTCATGATACTTGTAACGATATCGCAGTTACTTAAGGTGATGTGAAAGTGGCGTCGAAGGGGTTTTGTTAATAAAACTTTTCTTCCAACTTGGTTTACCGAATAAGTTGAAACGTTACGACGTGAATAGGGAGACTCTAAGGAAGGTCCTGAGACTCATGAAATTTCAATTCTTTTCAAATTTGTTTATAGGTATTTTAAAAATAGTTTATAAAAAATGAAATTTCGCGGGTTTCAGGACCTACCTTAGGGTCTCCATATTCACGTTTTAAAGTATGAAACGATTTGAGACACCCAGTTCTTTGAAAAGTTTTATGAACGATTGAGCTTTCGGATGCCACTTTCACATCCCCTTAATACAGTATGGCGGCGTTTCGGAAGATGCGGAACGAGAGAAAAATAAGATGAACGTGGGGACACATCTTGTCTACATTGTAACCGAAGTCGGTTTGTAACGAAGTCACATTTAATCAGTGACTGTCGCGTGCTCGTGTAATCTCATCAGTAAAATGGCTTATCGTGGGGCTCGCGAAGTTCGCGATCTTCCAGGAAGGACGAAGGACGGTTCACAATTGAATCTCTCCGACCTCTCGTTAAAGCGTCGACGGCTCGTCCTGAGTTCTTGTCGGGTAACTCGTAATGGTCCGCCCCGAAAGAAACCAGCGAGTGGTTTTCTTTGCCAAGTCCCGGCAGAATCTTGAAAGCGTTCACGGATAATTTGGCATAGGTCGCCGCCGACTAGGAAGACGAAACGCGCGACGACGTGGGGAACTCCGCGAGTCCGTCGATCGGGTCGGATCTCATTGACTCATTGGCCAAGAAATTCTCTCTTCTCGGTCTCCGTTCCCGAGACGTCTTTTCGCACTTTCCTCCAATTCAATTAGATCCTCTTGGGTTAGGAGGCTCCGACGAATCACTTCCGACAAAGATCTCTCTTCCCGATATTTCCAATTGCGCTCGGTAGTCGTTTTTAACGCTTTCTTTGTTTCTACCCCACCTAAATATTAATACGGGGAAAGGGTACTGTAACGTTGGAAAAGTAACCGTTGAAGAAGTATTTAGGCACCGATTCGGAACTGCTCCTGGGACCTAATTCTCGAGTGAACTCGAATCTTTTTCGCATACAAATACATTCGCATGGGAAATGTTGCATTGTTGCGAAGTCGCGCCATTGGTCATCATTTGAAAGTCGTGCACGATACTGTCAATTTCCCGCACGAAATTCACGGTTTCGCATTAGACTTTCAAATGTTGACCAATTACGTGACTTCGCAATAATGCAAAATGTTTCATGCGAATCTATTCATATGCGAGAAAAATCCGCATGAACTCGAGAATCGGGCCTCTGGTCTAGCTCGTCGTGATAATTTGACACTTTATTTCGATTCAATTAAGTCCTTTTGGATTAGGAGATTCTGACGAATCGCTTCCAACAATGATCTTTTCCGGATATTTCCAATTGAGTTCGGCAGTCGTTTTCCACGTTTTTTTCATCTCCATAAGATCTGGATATTATTACGAAGTGGGGCTACGTTAAAATTATGAAAAATTTTGAAAATATTCATCGATTCAGTAGTTTGTCCTGATCTGCCTCGTTGTGAGACTTTTGCACTTCCTTCCAATTCAATTATTATTTTTCAATTGTAACGAATGTTTTAGGGTTGTGCGTCGAACAGCTTGCAGATAACGTATTCGGATTCTTGCGGATAAAACAATCCTTTTTATTACGATTTGTTTCCGGATGCTACGGTACTTTAAAGTTCTGCCAAATTTGTTCCATGTTGCCAAATGACTCGATCACTTGGCTTAGGGTGGCCCATATGAAGGTCAGAAATTGGCAGGGACTTTCCTGGATCGACCTTTTTAATGGAGATGGGGTGACATTCTTTTTTAAAAATGACAATTTTTTTCACAAGCTTTATTGCCGAGGTTCAGATAAAATCGATATACATAACCTTAGTATAGTTTGATAATACTTTGAAAAATAGGATTATTGAAATTTAGTTATTGTCGAGATCCACGTATCCCATGGACCTGATTCGGATTATATTGGTTACAAAGATGTGTTAATTACGTGAGAAAATGATATTCTAACGCGATTCAATATGTTTCATTTATTTGCGTATATCGTTTAAAGCATTTTTCCCAATTAGAAATGATTCAACATTTTTTACTTTTTAAGTTTGCGTGCATGGTAGGTTTGAAAATGACTGTAAATTATAATTGTCAGAAGTAACATTAGTGGATTGGACACATTTCCGTATTTAATTCCGTATTCAATTATATTTTATAACGTACAATTCCATGAACGACCATAATACAAATTATATATATGCATGGCAGAACTTTTTGAACTTACGAAATAAGAAAACGTTAGGTTGGAATTATTATCGTATAAGAGGAATTTTCAAATGAATGAAATCGAATATAAACAAAAGAGAGAAAGTAAACTTGAAGTACTTTCTGAGAAGAAGTGTACTAACTTTCTTCGCGGTCGCAGTTAACACATATTTATAAGTATTGGTGACGTCATAAATATATGTTTGATCCACTTTAGTTTATGAACTCCATTAAAATTTTCCATCCATTCTGAACTGGACTTGTAGTACTTCTCTAAAATGGCTCTAACTCCTTCAATTTCGATGCTCTACTCCTTTTTTAAAGCTCAAACACAACATACGTAGTCTTTGCTATGTATGTTGTCACTAATTCGTAGGACTTCCTTAAATTACTTTTTTACGATTCAAAATATCACCACAAATTTATAGATTTCAATTTTCCACAGAAACAAATCAAAGAATGAATTTTTATGCTTTTTCCTCCAATTTGATTGCAACCTTTGAATTCAGAATATTAAAATGTACACATGAAGCGGGCCTTAGTATTTCAATTGGAATCAAACGGAAAAATTTGAACGCATAATTCATATTATTTAACCCGATAAACGTATTTGCATCCAAAATTTATTTGGCGGTTTTCGAGACCTGCAAATCCGAATCCCAGATTTCGAAAATCGAGATGATGACGTCAATGTGAGAGGCCATTTGAAAAAGAAAATTACGATCCACTACAAAATCTAATACCAGAGACTTTCGAGGTCGCTGATGCCAAACTTAAACTCCACGATTCAAATTTCAAAACGTCGCCCATGTGGCATGCATTTCAAACATATTTTTCGTTGACACGATTGTCATGAATTTTTCAATCCCATGTTTTTCTGCCTGTTCTTTTGTTAATAAAATTTTATTGCCCAAACAGCAGACGTCTAACTTTCTTAGAATTCATCTTGGCTTTGATTTGCACATAATTATTCATTCGTAACCCGTGACATTTTTAATTTCAGAATTCGTGACATCTCGTATGCAAACTTTATAATCATGGTTTATTGTCTCTTTGCTAAAGATTTTTCAGTATGACTATTAGAATTAGGTTCAACGAGAGCGTGAGCGGGATGGCGAAAGAAAGAACTGAAACGCAAATTATTGAAAGATGTAAAATTGACGCCATGCTGGCGACCCCAATTTTGAATTTCGAAATTTTGACCTCAAATCCAGAATGGCTGTCCCGGAAAACCTTGATACTATTCAATATTTGACGAGTTATGAGTGTTTCTCGACAAGTTTTCAATGATTGGTTTGGTTCTGTACATCAAAATTCTAAAATATTTCTTCTCTTTTTATTGTAAAATAGTACCTTTATTAAATAAAATTGGATTAATAAAAGTCTACCTTACCTAGGTACAAATTATTAATAAAGAATCATCATATTCATGAATATTTTGTAGAACGAGCAAATCATCTTAATAACAAACAGAATAAATAATGTATTATAAAAACTGGATCATGCTATACTATTCAAATTTAAGATGAATTGATGAAACATATGAAACAATGTCATTGACTGAAATACGGCTGTAGTTGATAGTACTTGATCTACTATCAATTTTAAACGTTCAGTCATGTACCTCAATTTTACTTCGCGATTCAAAATTTGTTTTTCATTTTTAAGAGGCTGGATAATGAAGTGGGCGACGAAATTACTCCTTGAGTCAAGCACTGATTTTACAAGGGCCCTAATTAGTAGAACTGCAATGCTTTCCACATTTACGTATCTGATGGCATTACGAGAAAGCGCTGACATTAAAATTCTTGTTTTACACCCTATGAGAAATTGTGATTACAGTTTTACAAGATAATATGTCCGCCTAAAATATATCAAAGTAAAACTAAAACACTCTTGGACTCTAAACCCGAAAAAATCTCATATTTCGATGATGATTGAGAGGGAAAAAATGAAATAACCGATCGAGAAATGTCGGTCCCTCTAATAGCTTTTTTATAACAAATGGACGGTAAAAAAGAACCGCAGCGATCTCATGTACTCCACACAGCAGTAATGTTTTTTAAATTTTCCGAGTTTTTGAGTTTCCTCGTGGCTTGTAAGTGGCAATAAGAGTAATAAAGTGACTTTTACTACGCCCGCGTGCACTCGAGTCCCAATCTCATTAAGAGCTCAATCAAGACCGAATGAAATATTCAGCATTAAAAGCGTAAGTAAAGTTTTTGAAAACGCTGTTGACATTCCTCTAGGTTGATTTTAATATTGCGAACAGGATGAAAACAATAATTACACAGAGGGACTTGCAAGTTCTCATAAATATTTTCTCGTGATATTAGCCCTTATCGCTCCAACCGGCAGTAATGCTGCAAACTTCTAATACCCTTCTAATATTCCTGGAGTGATAAGGGTTAAGTATTGATATAAACATTACATATTGTATAATCATATGCGTAATTTTATGATTCAAAGTACACATTTCTCTGTATGAATGGACTGAACGAAAATGCAGTTTATCGTCAAAATATAAATAAATCAATGATACTTTTTTTTAGATTTTTGTTTAAATTCAATTTGAAGCGAAATGGCTTTCAAATCTTCTTAAGATTTCAATCTTAAGTAAGGCTCTAAAAATATCGTTAGGTGCAACAAACGTAGCAGGGTAAATATTTAAACTATATGGCTCCCTTTGAAATGGTTTCCGTAGTGTAAATCGATACGTTGGAACATTGTGCGTATCATCAAAGCAACGAAGAAATTTATTTTTAGTGAAATGAAGGTCACTAAAAAATTTACCCTGGGATTTGGAATATATTTAATTATGAATGTTTCGGCCATTTATCTACCAAGCGGAAGGAATAGTAGCAATGAATATCATTTGAAGTTTAGAAGTATATCCGAGGCGCGTTTCCTTTTACTTTCAAAGTTCGTATACGTTTTATAAATTGTACACTTTTACTTAATTCTATTATCCATCGTGAATTTGGCAAAATCCTATGCACCTAATTAAGAATTTAGACTATACTAATTACAGCTAAAGTGATGTTTTTAAATATATTTGGCAGTCTCTTAATTTATATTTAATTAAAATACATTTCCATGTCAGTAGAGTCGTCTGTGTCCTAAATTTAAAAAATAGCTTCGCCATAAACACATTCCTTCAAAATATTTTACTTTCATTCAACTATACTATTGCATTTTCACCCAAACCGACTCTTACCTACTTTTTAACTTTTTTGGTATCAAGCTCCTTTAACGTATGGGTTAATTTCACGAACATGCATAAATCTAGCCTATTAAATGAGGGGACTCGTTTAACAAGTGCTTCTAGCACCGAAAGGGTTAAATTTGTCTTATTTAAGGTTAAAGCTATTTATTTACCACGATAGTTTCATTCGTATGACATTACTCGTTTCACTTAATCGCTATTAATTAGTTCCGTAATTTCCGTCGTTTCCCGGCGACTTTGTTAGCAGTTTTACCGACTTACGTTACAGACTGACATCCTGATTACCGATTACTAACCTACAATTACATTACTAACTTCCAGTACCCTGTTCGCGGCGAAACTTCAGAGTCCACCTAGAAAAATGACAAAACTTTCGGGACAACCTAATAAAATCATGCTTTACTCCAAACTCCGACGTCACGGTGCTCGAAATATCCCCATTTCTCCCTCGTGTCCGACATCCGCATCGAAAGCGTTTGGCGTCCCCTTGCACCTAAAGGAACCGATGAAATTAATGTTTACAGGTCACGGCCAATGCGGACGAATTCCCGATCGTAAAATTCCGCGGCTAGTAAACAAACCTCGTCGATTCCCGAGGCTCCTGAAATATTCGTACCACCGGAGGCGGCGCAGTCGTAAACATGGCGGGCTTTCGCAAAGTGGCGGAAAAAGTCTAGCGGAGGAAAAGTCTACGCGACGCTTCGACGGTGGTTTACACCGCGAACTCGTGTTTTCGGATCGGAAGAACGTGCGCGAGCCGCCGATGTGAACGGGCATCGATTTCCGGTAGAAGTTTGGTTCGGGGGAAGTCGTCTCGCGCGCGTCGTCCTTCCGGCGCCGGTCGGAAGAATGCGCGGGAAAGCGGTCCCGATTTGAATCTCGGCCGAGAGCCTCGTGAGCCATGGCGACGCCGCCCGACTCGCCGGGCCCGGAAGAGGCGCTCTTCGACTTCGAGAGCTCGAGGGCGCGCACACAGACCACCAGGCCGGTGGCCCTCGAGGAGCTCCTGAGGCAGACCAAGTTCTCCAGGCAAGAAATCCGCGTCATGTACCGCGGCTTCAAACAGGTTAGTTTCTCGTCACTGGGATTTTCCGCGATTTTGTGGCTGGCTGTTCGCTGTAATCTTCGATATTCTAGAGTAAGATTTATGTCGATATCAACCTGGGTTCCCTTTTACGCCTTTCTCTGGGAATTATTCATATTTCCCGAAGATTGAAAATGCACCACCGTAAGTTTCTTCTTGGGCCTCGTTTGGCCTTTGACACAAGGGTTGACATAAGGGTTGAAAGTCATCGAAAATCGTTTTCAAAAAAAAAACCAAGCGTTCCTTAAAGTATACGATTACAGTTGCAGTATAATCATGGAAGTAGGATGCACGGAATTTATAGATTTAATCATTCCCTTGATATTCTCACGAAGGGAATGACATGGAAAAAAAGTGAACAGAGAGAATATTCTTCCTCCATCTTTCTCTTTTGCCGTTAGGCCATCACTATGTTATGCTGCGCAACAGTTTCATGTAAAAAGAAAAAAAAAAGAGGAAAAGCGAGAAAATAGACCCTTTGTCTCTCTTCCTCTTTCTCTTTCAGTCCTGCTATCTTCATAGCCAGATCAATGGGGGAGTTCCATATATCCCACGTCCATGGGTGAATGACGATCACTTTTTCAAACTATCCCTGTTCTCTAAAGATTCCATTCGGTGCTACAATAGGGAATGCATTAACAAACATAACTTTAAAGCATCATCTGCATATGAGTGCATAAAAATCAAAGAACGACGCAATGTTTCTATCTTTGTTTTACCGTGCTTTACCTTATCGTAGTCATCTGGTAGCCAAAAGTTACACGAAAATCGTCATTAAACGCCGATTGTTCTCCACCATATGAGTTTCCAAACTTATTTATATGATCGTATGGCTGAAACAATATTATTTATTATTTGCATGGGTTGCAAATTATTCAACGTCGATACTTTTAGGAATTCCACATTTACGTCAGTAAAGAACAATTCTTAAAATAACGCTGTCATCATTGGTGACCGCGTGTATCCGAGTGGTCATGAATAATTTTTCTGCAGAGGAAGTGTCATGGGTACATGACGAGAAGGTGATCATTTCCATCAATATATGTGCTGTTTTGATCATGTATTGCTGCCTACCTTCCAGTTATATCGTTTCACACCTTATTAACCATTTTTCATACTCTGCGACCGTAATAAATGTCAATGGCGGCACATATCCTTGCACTTCACTAGATATAAACCTATGTTTGCCAATAACACTAACTCGTGACCTACAAACGATCGATGTGTAAAATGTGGTTCTGCAATAGGGTAGCTATTAGCGGACGGTAGCAATTTGCTCCGTTCAATATGCTCCCAGACCGCAAAACAGTGTCTTTAGTATTGCCTCGTTACCTAGTATTCGACGATTTGACCACATTATCCAATGGCTAAAATTACGCCATTAGTACTTCCGATGCGATTTCTATACGGCCACCACCACACAAACACAAGGGCAATCCTAACTCTACCCCATAATCGGTAACAATTGTAAACCCTATCCAATAATCTGTAATAATTCACTATCAAACGTTTGCTAAGGATTTAGTATTTTCTTGTTTATGGGGGAATTGTGCAGGGCGGAACAAAAGATGTGATAAAGATCATTAGAGCCGGGAAATTATTCATTTAAAATAAAGTATTTAAATGAAGTTGACGTTCAATATAGTTTTCTCTACTCGATACCACGTTCTATCGAGTGTAGATTAAAACTGTCGTAGAAGGTACCTAAGCAAGGGATTTGTCCAGGAAATTGAAGGAAAAGTCGGAGAGTAATCGTATCATATCAGCTTCTCATTTTCACGCTGACGATTGCTTCTCAGTCACGAATTCCTTCCTGCGAAAGAATTCAGATTGTTTCCTTCACTTGGTATCGATTTTCGATAGGAACCTATTTTAAAGGTCCGCTCAATCTCAATCGGTAAAACCTCCATTGCTCCAACTGGGTCGACGCTGGGATACATTCTATCCAAACAAAACTGCGTTTTTGTCTACTGATGTGTTAACTTCTTTTTTTTATATATAAGAAGTGAATCCATCATCTTTTCCGAAATGAAACGATGCTCTGCAATGTTTGTTTAAATGTGCAGAGTACCTTTTCAAGGATCATACCCTTGATGATGTTCTGTCTAAATCTCATGTCGATCCTTGCTGGGTCTACTAACTTACTAAATTTCCTTTTTCACTCTTGGTAGAAAAGAAATGCCGTGATCAATATTGTATAGTATTATAAATGATCTAAATACATCTACAGGGTACTTGATATACGCACAATTAAATATCCTTTAAAATTAGACGAGCTGATTAGGATGGAAAGTTCCTATGAAACCGCCATTCATTTTGTACCATCATGATGGAAATAAATGAAGCGCTGAATGAGGTAGATTTTTTTTTTTCTGTTTTAACAGGCTCTGCTGTGTATACCTTCGTAATACACTTTTGACGTGTGCACGTTTTTACGTAGCATATATCTCGTTAACTTTCTTCTTGGGTGGAATGAACGCTCGTAAAGGCGAAACACAACACTCCTATTTGCATTAATAAGAAACCTGCGGTTAACGAATATACGCTGCGGTTCTCCCCGTTGGCCGTAGAATTTTACAGTGAGTCGTTAAACGCATTAAAAGTAGTAAACGTATCACTCCGAAAAGAACATCAACGAAGGTGGAACCCTGAAATAACGGGTATGAAGCGCTTCCCCGGGAATAGCGCCATGAAATTTCGGTTGAGTCGTCTTCCGGTTGGCCAAACTCCAGCGTAACGTTTACTAACTTTGAAAATTAATTGAGCGCAAACGACTTAACTCCGCTAATCTCTGTGAGCCTGATAAACACGAGCGTGCAATAACTGTCGCAATAATGCGACCGATATTTGTAACGCACGGCGGTAACGACCTTGCCATCAATTAATATCGGGGCGGTCCATTTACCGACTAATTCCAACAAACGTTAATCAATCAACGATCTCGCTCGTACTACAAAAGCAATTACCGTTCCATGTTCTTAAACTGTGCAATGATCTAATACTTTACCCTTCAATTATTTCCTCGGGATGTATCCTGTTAAAAACGCTGTAATACTAAAAGCTGGTAAAAACCGTAGAAAAAAAAAAGTAAATAAATAAATCTGGTATTGGAGTTTTATTCAGATACGGCATACTAAATTCATAATACGAGTACAAGTTTTTAGTAAATTTTGAATACATAGTTTAAGCAATTTCCGATAAAATGTCAGAATCAAACTTCCGATGAAAGTCATCGACGTTGCAAGTCAAATGATATGAGAATTTTGCATCAAGTGGAAATAATTTTGCGAAACAAAATGTCATGTACAAGGTTAGCTTCAGGTATTGAAAATATTATTGGAAGTTGTAACGTTTTTTGGATAAAAAATTGTATTTAACTTAAACGGCTGAACATTTAATGCAAGGAACTATTAATGGCAGATAAATATTGTTCCATATCGACGTAAGCAGCATTCACCAGGACATAATTGAGTTTTAAGACGAAACGTCAGATTTACTATAAATATATGAACAATCTATTTTGGCACAAAGATATTATTAATTACTCCGCTTTTGAAAGCGAATCAATTTTTCATTCCAGAACGAAAAATGAAAGCTCGACAAAGCTAAACCCAAGAAAATTGAATTTCGTTTCACGTCTGTATAGGCTTCGTTCAATAGATCCTGCAACTTATCTTATCGATAACAGCAGTTAAAAAACTGTTACAGAAATGTTCCTTTACTTTTTATGAAAAGTGATTTTTTTCGCTCGGGGTTCACTGGCAAAAACTGAACTTAAGACTACCTATGCGATACGGACACGTGCAAGATTGTCGCTAGGACGAGCTTTGGAAATCGCGTTTCTAAATTGGCCATAAAGGGAAGAAAATAGGATCGTTAGGGCGGAAAGAGTAAGCGGAAGGACTCGAGTGGGTATTGGGAAGGAGCCCTCGGGAAGTAGGGTAAGGATTTTAAGGTTAAGAGGAAGCTTCCGAGGAGGAATGTGTGACCGCCGGGAGGATAATCGGTGTAGGAATTAGGATTAACGAGGGGGATTCGGCCCGCGGAGTTCGAAACGCTGGGCTCGGATGAGAATTCCGGAAAAGGAATTTGTGGTCAGGCAGGAAATCTAGCAGCGGATGAAAAGTCTCTCGTGGTTAGTCGGACGCGGGACGAATGGCCCGAGGACGCGACTCGGTCCTTCGGGAGATGTAGCCCAAAATCCCGAGCTATAGCCAAGGGAAATTCGCCCGTCACGTAGGGCGGGAAAAGTGCCGGGCCGCGGTCACGTAGACGGAAAGCTCCTTGAATCTGAAAATTCCTCAACGCGTGCCGAGAGGCTGCGACACCGTCGAATCTCGAGGACGAGGTCGACATGCGGACTTTATGGAACTTTTACGTACTCCTTGGAAACCATCGCAGACGCCCGGGCTGCTGTTATTTGGTACTCGATTCTCACACAGTTTCTAAAGTATACACGTGGCTCGAGAACCGCAGGACCGATATTGAACGATAAGGGACGGATGCTTCGGTCAAATGTATGATAGGCACTTTCCGCATTAGGTATTAGGTTGTCCAGAAAATTATCCCGGTTCTTGATACTTGAGATTTGACAGTTTTATTTAAAATGATACTGTTTTTCCTTATATGTCTCAAGATAACTTTCCGGACGACCTAACAGTTTCGTTGACAAAAAAATATTTCTTTGATTAAAAATGTGATTTCTTTGAATAATGCTCGTTTGGATCAAGTAATAGTGTTTTGGTAGAAATAGACACGTAATTACCCCAAAAATATATGGGTTTTTCATTCAAAGCTTTCATATTATTCCGCTAATTTCTTTAATACTGTAACGCGTTTAATTGCAACAAATAACGGTGGACTATTTTATTCGATCTATTGAAAGAAATGGTTTCTTAGGTATGATAACATGTTTCATCTCACTATTTTACTACTGTTTGTAAATACTTCCTTAACAAAATTGCCCTCATCGGAAGTGGTTAATGACAAATTTCTAAATATCCTCAACTACATTTTACGTCCCATGCGTGTTCACGTAACATCGATCCCTTAGATAATTTAATATAAAGTAGTTGAATAAAACTTATACACGATTCATGAAAGCACTAAAGTTGCTTATAACGGTGCGTATGTACGTCTTGATTATTTATTTCGTACGGGAATTAAATGGAAAAATGAAAATGCATGTAAATTACACTTCTCTGAGTATGTGATTGTTAACACGTTACCGTTTTGGGTAAGGTTTACGGAATTTTTCAAATTTCCTGATCTACGTTATGCTTTATGGGAGGTACGCGTAAAAACGTTTATCCTTCATTTTTTTTGAGCAGACAGGGTGATGAGAGTTCAATGCCTTATCTCATGACGGACTGCCACGAATCGCAGCCAGGGCGATTCGGCTATGCCGGCAAACATCTCGTTGCGGGACGTCTGGTAATTTATCGCCTGCGTAGCGGCGGTAAATTCGGAAATGCGTATAATGCCCGCGTCCGTATGCTCATTTATTGCCGTGTTCCCCGGTCATGGTTAATTTAAGCCAGGCGCCAATAGAGCATCGCACCCACACCGGCGGTCGTCGTTCGCCGGATACACCCTCGGATGGTTTTACACCTCCAGAAATACTCGCTGCTTCAATGTTTTTCACTACTTATGACCGATCGACGGTTAAAGTACTGATATTTCCGATATCCGGCGTTCGTGTTCCCGCTGGGCTAACAAATACTTTCTTCTTGGCAAGGCTCTGGTTCCTGATAACGAATGTCGCTACTTTCTGGGGAAGCTACTTTGTTGGAAATAATAAAATTCATATATTTTTAGTACGTAAGGTTGTAAAATTGAGGTGTTTCACAAATGAACTAGTATACATTTATTGTAAATTTATAAGTAAATATTTAAATTATGATCTTATAACATCATGTGATTTTGTTAAATTGGGGAAGGAGATTAGTAACGCAACGGTAGGGGAGACTAAGGTACGGTGGAAAAGATGTTAAGTTTTAGGGAATTGTCTTTAGATAAATGGGACCTGGGGTATGTTGTTGAATAGACTTTTTACTGTGTAGTAGAAAGATATGCTTAACATATTCTCTGCCATGTGTGCTTTGTCAGACTTTCCGTTTACCTCACTTAGACTATATTATATCAAAAAGAATAATGGAATACTAAATTGAAATATGGTTTGCAGTTGCGCACAAATATGACGTATAACATATATTTTTTTCCCTTTCCCTCCCCGGGTGACCATCGCAGCATACACAAAAGGAAAATCATGTGACAATCGTTTATGTCGTACAATTTTCTACTTCACCCAATTATTCTATATAATGGATAATGACATAATAAACGATTATACATCAATATTGTAATTCCGACAAAGTTTACTTAATCTATGAGAAACGCAGAGAAATTTGGGAGAAAATCTGTAAGCAATCATTCTAAGGAAATAACAATTTTCTGTTAAAATTTTCCTACAAACCATCACCACCGTTTGTCATGTTTTAACACCGTTCATTATAACATGCCGAGGTAATCGTTCTTTAAAGTATAAATAAAAAAATATTACATTATCTGCTAATGCCCTTCCTTTTTTACGGTTTCTTAATGTTAAAGAGAATAGTAATATTCTTGCAATTGTATGTAATTCCGTGTTACACGTACTTGGAAATATTTATCGTGGCTCGATCATCGGGGACCGTCGGGGCGTTTAATGTGTTAACGGTATGGAAATGTATATTTTTTATAATTCTTGGACGGAACAACGGCGTTACGGGCATGAAATGTACGCCACGCTCGTTACTTATTGACGTACCTAGGCGCGGATATACGTGGCTTGCTCGTTCCTGAATCTCATCGTATCGATGCTTTACCCATTTACCATCACCTTCGTGAACCTAGGCGAATCGATGACGAGCTTCCACGGCACCGCTGCATAACAGTTTTTGCCACGAGTACTACCGCGTTTACCCTAACGTGTACTCGAGTATTTGCACGTTTGTCGTGTGTGGCGTCTGTTCCGGTGTTCCTTCGATAATGACCCGAGTACACACCAGGGTGTTGGATCGACGCCAACGTTTACGCGATACTTCCATTTTAATTTCCAACCGGCCGTTTTCCCACGGCACCGGGAAGAATTATGCGGATTGCGGATAATTAGGAGGGGGATCTGAGGTTAACAAGACTTTCGGAGGAATTTGCATATTCAGGGGCTGTTCTTTTCTTATTCGTAGATAAATGGACGGCATAGATTAGGGGGTATTTTCCGCGTAAACCGTGGAGCTTATAGAAATGGAGGGAACGTTGTTATCTTAGAGTGCTTGTACATGTGCTTGGCGCGAAACTCTACCGAGTTTCTTGATGGTATGTATGTACGGTCAAGTGTCCTGAGCAGATTAGACAGGCAGGAATCTTCCTTCGTTAAAGTTGTCCGGAAGCGCGCATTGCTTATTACGTGAAATTTAACTCTCAAACGTCGCATGGATATCGTACATTTTGTAAATATTAAACAGAAATTTGAAATATTTCGATAACATTTACTTTGGGATTCTATTTTTACAATATTCGTATAATATTAGCGCCACGTGTTTTCGTGATATTTTTCTTATAGACATATGAGACATTTTGTTTAATTTTAATATAAGTATTTTTTTTTAATACCATTTGTCGAATACATTATAAACGTTTTAAAAATATTTAAAATCAAAATCACATGTTTTGCTCCCATGATGATATAGCCGAACGAAAATGTGGTAAAAATTTGTTGTGTATTTTGTATACCAAACGAAATGTCCGATAATAATCGTAGGGTAAAAGAAGGTATCTATTATATGTTTATAAACTGAAAAATATAATTTTGATACGTGTTTATAAATTATTGAAACTAAATATATCATTGAGATTTCGGAACGGTTAACAGTGATTTATTCTCTGTTTGGGATAAAACGTACACTCTTCTCTATCAGCTAGCGTTGGTATCAACGTCATTCGTTTTATCGATACGAAAACACACGTTGTGACGGAATCGCATTATTGTGGAAGTACTGGTTGCTAAATCAATGTTCGTGGACAAAAGTGAACGTTTCTTTTTTGTGAATTATCTTCAACAAAGATACGTACGCTTTCAGTTTCCGAGGTGATTTGTTGTTTCTTTTAATTTGTAGAAAAAGACAAACATTGCGTAATTTCTCAGCCGAGGTCGCGGCATATGGCATAATGATTGTTTATCCATATTTAATGTAAGCTCTATGGCATAGTCACATTACCGAATAACATCGTAGAGTAAACGATGTTACGAAAGTAAGATCGAAGAATAGGCGATAGATAGGAATTTCTTGAACTGGGTATTGTTCTATTATTCAAAAACATTGATGTATGAATCGAACGGATCAAATTTGCGGAAGACTCTAACCGATTCCACACGTGCGATTGAAATTCGAATGTGCCATTGAAATTCAGATCGAGCTCAGTTTCAATATCCTCGAAGTTGTCCGGCATTGGATCCAAACTGTCGATCTTGAATCCATCTACGGAGAACGGAATTAAAGAAGGACAATGACATCGCATGTTCAATGAAGATGTTCCAATTGTCTCTAACTCTCGTTCCATACGATAACAGGATTTATGTATAAATAGTGGTTTGTAATAAAGCGTACTTAAAGGCGATATGAAAGTGGCGTCTCTGTAGTCTCGTTTATGACAGATTTTTCTGAACAAGGTGTACCAAATCGTTTGAAATTTTGCCAGGTGAGCTCGAAAGCTCTAACAATAAGGAAAGTCCTCCCAGCCATAAAAATTCATGTTTCTAATAAAAAATAAAGAATGTCTAGAAACAATTTGGAAAATGATATTTTCTGGTTGCAGGTTCTTTTTCAGGATCATCGTATTCACATTGGGCAATTTCAAACATACATTTATGGTTTAATAATTTATTTAAACGAAACATAATTTTATGGTTGGTTCACCCTCAAGTAGATAATGCAATAGTATTTAGTATTATATCTTTGTTAAGTCACCGTTAATAAGTTGAAATTACCCTGCAAAGTTCAAGTCGAAGTTTGCAGTTCGAGGCCTTCGTTGATTGACGCTCTACCAACCGGGTGGTTTCTAGTTCTCTTATAAGCTGAAGTAATTAGTTCGGTACATTATAAACGTCATATCAGCTACTGCCACTTAGCCGAATTATAACTGTCACTCGGGAGGCGAGTGACAGCGCGATCGCCTGAATCTGAGGGGATTTCGAATCACGTAGGCGCGTCGATTGTGTTCCATATTGATTAGAACGTACGACTTCATTTCGTGCTGTTTTCCCTTGATAGCGCACTTGATCGACGTTCGGTACAATGATTTGTTGACGGCTTCAGAGATCAATGTTGGCGCAAACGATATTCGCTGTATGACGAGATTGCAAAAAGGGCAGTTTTGGAATGGAACAACAATATTGTAGTTAATGTTCACTCGTATGAAACGATTTTAAAATGTGACCTTAGTAAAAATCTGTCGGATTAAAGGGCCACTGAAAATAAATTATGTCCAGATTCTATGGGAGGGATGGGAAACCTTTGAGCATTTTTTAAGAGAGATCTAAAATTAAGAATTCATTTCTCGTTTCGACTTGGTTGACCCAAAGGGCATCCAAAATTCGGGTACTAATTTTCAATTATCAGGTCGTACCAAAAGTTCTGTCATTTTTATAGGTGAACTTTGTAGAGCACTGGAAGTTAGTAATATAACGTCAGAAATGTCACTAAACGACAAGAACGGTTGTCAAACAACGACAGAACCTTTGGAATTATATCGAATTTAGGGATATTCCTTCAAATACTTGGCAACTGTGTACCTTCTATCGACATTTTAGTTTTCTCTCTTCTTTTAGTAATTTACCATTTACATATCCTACTTATTGTTAGACGTAACATAAATGATCTCTACCCTCGTTGAATTTCAATGCGATGTTTCGACTATATAAGTGTTGTGTTTATCTAATTTTTGCGCTCTATGTAATTTTATTTATTAAAATGTGAATTATAAATGACATAGGATATTCGCAATAAAAAAAATATGTTCTATTGTGTTATAACTTTTATTTGTGCGGATAAAATGAAGATGAATTTGTCTGATTCGATATCGTTTCATTGATTTCAAACTTCATATATTATTTCCTTTGTGGATGGTGAAGTTTTTAGATATTCAGTCGGAAAAATAATTCTCGCCAGGCAGGGTTGTTCGCTTTCAGTTCTCCACTAAAGTCGTATTGTTTTCAATTGAAAATACTCGTTGGAGGAAGCCACCGTGAAATTGCTTTGCACAAGCTCGCGCGAAAGGAAATAGGACAGTTGGGGTACGTAAAAATAAAAGAAAAGAAAGAGAAGTCCAAGAACAAAAGAGAAACTGATATGCTGAAATATTAGGTTGTCCGGAAAGTTATCATGGTTTTTGTTGTTTAAGATTTTGACGCAGTTTAAAAGAAAAAAAAAGTTGTTTTATTAAATATTAACTTCGGTTTTATTTAAAGTTAAAGGAATTCGGACGAGTTTTCTTGTACGAGTTCAAAATGAACCGTAAGGCGAATCCTTTTCTTATAATCGTTTGAGAGATGATAATGGTCTGTAGTACTTGTTCAGTAATGTACTCCATCCACATTATTTTTGCATCCAGAGTCATCTCTAAATACTCTGCGACTCCTCCGACTGCACTTTTTTGTTAAATACGTCATTTGATCGGTCACATCGAAATAGACGTTGCTTTTATGAAAGGTATTGTCAATTTCTCGTAAGAAATGGTGCACAACATAACTTTTATGTAACAATAAAAGAATTAATCATATATTTTTTATATTTTTATATAAAACCAATGTACTGAATATTATTAGATTCGATCACTCCTTTTCCTATTTGGTTGCTCTGTGACTATTCGATCTGCCCTCTGTGACTCAAAATGACCCTGCATTTAGATTTCGTTTAGATACCGTATTCAGATGTATACAATTATAGGCTTTTAGACCTTACTTGACTTCAAAGCTAAAGTTCCAAGCAGAGAACTTTAGAAAAAGATGTAAATTCGTCGACCGGTCAGATAACTGGTCGCGGTAAGCAAGCCAGGTGACGAATTTTTCTCGGTATAAATAAAGAAGCCAAAAATAAATAAAAATTGGCAAATTGATTAATCAAATAATATAAGAATTTACGTAAAGTTAGATGAACAGAAAGAAATAATAACGAATGTACAGTTTTAAATCAAACTTTGAAACCGGTCGTTCGACTGGCCCCGATACAATTAGTGTTAACCGTGAAGGGAAGTTTCTTTGATGTTGGACATGCAGATCCCTTTAGAACCTCCAGCTCTCCTACGTTTTCTAACCAGATCGACTGTCGCCCATCCAGATCCATCTCAGTTATCCTAAACAACGACCATCTTGGCCGGTTCTTCGACCTTCTGGATGTAGGTTGGTCTCGAGTCGAAGATTTTCGCCTTCTTGACTTTCCTCCGGCCTTGTCGCGAGTTTCCTTTGACCTCCGGCGTTTCGTTCCACCCTCCGACGAACAGGAGCCTCTTCGAAAGAGGAGTGGTCGCCGCAAATCCCCCAACATCGCCATCGGCTTCCTCTTTGCGGTTTTTGTTGCGACCGACCATTCGCCTCTGCCGAGCCACCCGCTACCCTCTTTGTCCTCTTCTTCTCCGCGCCGCAGACATTCGGCTTCTTAATTCGGAATTTTCCTGAAACAATTACGAGGCCCTCCATTTTGGTTCCAACAGGCTGCACCCGTTTGCAGCTCCCCGTCCTCATTGCTGCTACAGTCGCCATGTAGAAGCGAGCCCTAACGACCTCCTTCCCTGCGTTCTCACGCCGTTCTCTTGTTAGCACTGTTTTATCTTCCATTTTGCTTTTTTGTACAGTCTGGCATCTCCGTTGAAAACCGACGACTTGGGAAGAATGGACTGTCTGCGCTCTTGTGCGGTTTTTGCCCTGAAACTTCTTATGATACAGTAGTACGAATAAATTCGTATGCTACGAAGGGGCCCGATTCAGAAAGTGAAACCTTCCATTTTTATAGTCACTTAGCGTTTAGAATAACATTAATTACTCAGAACTATTATAATGAAACATAATCGTACCGGGAAGACATCCATGCATGTCTTAGACCTTCTCACACATCTCGCACAACGGTAACCACACGCACAAGGAAGTAATAGTAAATACCTAATAGCAATACCTGGTCGATCAAATTCCCGATCACCGACGGCACATTAATTTTTCTGCAATTTGATTTTCCGATCTTTCAGTTTATCGTTGCACTAGAATTATAGCAAAGTATGTGTAACAGATCTCGTTCTCAGGTTTTCTTACGCGCGGTTCCGCATAAATACTCCGGGAGGTCGATATCACCCAGATACTGTTTTCGATGTCAAATCCCGATGCTACTAAACATAGTATTTCACACCTTAACTTGCGAAGCCGTTGCACAAGCTCGGCTGCATAAGCCTATGGGTATGGGGCTGCCAAGTTCCTATGCCGGTTGGATTGCTTTTTGATCTCTTCTCTATCCTTCTAGCTATTCGGTATGGGTGATTCTGTCAAAGCTCCTTTCGAAGCGCTCGACGTTCCTTTTCGAATCATGCAGACTCGTAAGCTCTTTTCCGATCACAATGTCATTGAATTTTCTTATAGAAAATATTCTAACGCGGGGGACACGTGATATTTTCAATTACTTTGTGGGAGGCATCAACATATTAAATATGAATCCCATTCAAATGTGATTTTACAAACTCATCTCTATATATTATATATGTATACTATTATGTAAAGACGTAAGATTGTACGTTTGTACGTTGACGAAATTTTTGCAATCCACAAGACCGATTTTGATCGGATTTTCACGTAGAACTACACCTTTTACCGATTTCCTCCCGCTGCCTTATCACACGTAGGAAAAAGGACGTATAATCTATGTTACTACCTTTTAATAAGAGAACATAGGGTATCCAGATGTGTTATCCCGAACACGCTTTAGTATAAAACATTGTTTAATACCTAGGCAAACGAAATTATTACGAAAAACATACGAAATCAGCCTGAACAACTCCGGCTTTGATAACCAGTACTCTACAAAATGTAATAGGGCAGTTCAATCAAAATAAGTACCCTCTATTAAAATACACAAACAATATCGACCACATGTCAACCTTTTCCTTCAAATTACTTAGTGTGCTATTACTATTATAATACCTTGAAAATAATTCAATCTCATAGTTATACCGACATATTCATATAAACACTTTTAATAAACAAACAAGTAACTTAACCAGACAATTCGCATACATTGGAGCATTTATCGGAAATACACCGTATGACTGTCCAACGTTACAACTTTTGGTAGGAAAGCTCTGAGTTATATAAACAATTGAAATCCCCCTTGAAAATGAATATTCCCGTAATCTCGTCGCATCCTATTCTCCTCCTCTCGCCATAAATCTCGGCTTAATTAATATTATAACGATTGGGCACCGCTATTATTATTAATCCCGACTACCACGAGGAATTATCGCGATTGCCGGTACTCGTGCAAGCGCTCGATCAATGCCACTGTTAACCAATTCCGGAAATACGCAGGCGAATTCTGATTTCCCAGTTGCAGCTGCTACTAGCGGATATTGGTAGCTCTTCTGTGTGGACGCAATAACTCGTAAGCTCGTTCTTCTGACAGAGTATCACGGTGAATTGCGTTGTGTGTTTTTGGCAAACTTTCAGCTCCGAAAGGAAAAAGCCGAAGAATGCGGAACTACGGGGTGGGAAGTTTGCGGAAGTTGCAGTTGGAAGCCCTCGAGTACACAATGCTGTCGTTTCCTGAGCTTCCTCGTTAAAATTCATCTTTACAGTATTATGAAGATTCGAGAGCGAAAGATCGATCATTTCTGGAATCTTGTCAGCCTCAGCCTCTGGGACGCTTTCTAAATCGCTGCTCTATACTGATTTCAGAAAATTAATTAACGGATGAAGATTTAGCGGTTCTAATGAACATACTATTTTTTAATTTTGTTTTTAAAAATTTGTACGGTACCGCTCATATGTAATGTGGATCGCTTGGTCAAACTTTGTAATGAAGAAATAGGTGAAAAAGATTGTTCACAGGCTCGATAAAGTAATAAGTTAGTAAATGAATTACTAAATAACGTAACTGGCAAATGAATATACGAAGCCCGAAGTATACTAGTAGTGGTGTGTACATTTTTATGAAATATGTTAGCTTTTTGGTTGACCAATTGAACTGCGTTTAGATGTTGCTTTGTATTTCAATTATAAAATCAGGGAACTTCAACAGGTGGTTCTTGTTACATCAAATGAATATTTCAATTTTTGTAGGTGCATTGAATGTTGGTAATCTGCCTGTTCATATATTTTAATTATTTGAAGTACTCAATGTAAATTATAATTGAGAAATTAAGTGCCACCTAAGTAGTCAATTTTCTCTTTCTTGTTTGCACTTCTTTGAGAGTCATTGAAGAACTTCGGTAATTTATTGCACATCCAAGCACGAATACAGTAAATTTAACCGTACATGTATAAAGAGAAAGGATCTCGATGCCACTTTTATTTTAATCCAGGTAGTAAAATATTTTGTATCTATCCATCCATATCGTTTGCGCAACATTGAGAGACTCGTGTTATCGGATAATTTTTTCATCCAGGAGAGAGTACATAAATATGCACAATTTGAAATGCTATTTGTCAAAAGTGGTCGGAAAAACAATGTAAGTTGGACAAATGTCGAACTACTTTTTGCATCCAGATTAATCCGTTTTCATTCATCGCGATCCATCGCTTCTGTGAGAATAACGAGCTGCAACCTGAAAACATTTGATATCAACTTTTTTGTCACTGAATCGATACAAAAGCGATATTCCGCTCAGAGTATACCGACGACATTGACATTATCTGTATCGTGATATGCACTGTTCATTGAGTGAGAGACCTTTCATTTTTATTACCATTTCTCTGATTACCCGACCGCTTTAGCTCTTTTACAGTTCCTCGCAACATGTATATCGCTAGAAGAAAAATTAAAAAAGCAGAAATTACTTACATCTTGGCATTTCTAACGAGATAAGTTCAAACATACAAGGAAGTAGAAATACTTTTGTTTTTAAAATATGTATTACCACGTCTTTAACTCTCATTTCAAGTGCACCGACATTTGACAAAATCTGCAGTTTAATCGATAGTTAAATTGGAAAGATGAAAATAAGCGGAGTTCTTTTGTAGATAAAAAGCTGTTACAATGGCAGTCCCTAATTGTGTAAAAAAAGGGCAGCGATAAAGTTAAACGCGTTCAGGCCACTGCCGGAAGTGTCGTCTTGTAATCTCGGCAGTTTATAGCCCAGGCATAATGCACGACGCAATCGTTTTACGGTGGGCATGTGAATCCCGGTAGAGTCTGGTTTAATGGCGTCAATTACAAGCAGGCGTTTAATTCAGACGTACAGGAGGAAGCCCGCCAATACGAGGGGCTCTAAAAAAGTGGAATTCGTAAAGATATAGATATACGAATGCTATCGCGTTGACCTACTAATTTATGAGACTAATTGACGTAGATTCGTAGCCGATGCCAATGCAATTAATTATTTTTAGTAGATATGGATTTTTGTAGGCAATTATGCGAGGGGGTATTCACTCATGAAATCATGGATTTTAACGAGTGAAACCACGTGGAAATACGGATAACAATGAAGTTAATATGTCAATGAATTTGTACATTTTACAGTCCTGACTTTTTGCATTTCTGAAAATTGTTAAAACCTGGTAGAGGTTTTGGATATTACTTCATGCTATAAATTTGAACGATTTTTCTTACATGACGTACGTGACAACTAAAGGGTTAATGCTGGTTAGTCTGTAGTGTTTACAGTATGGAATTGATAGTCATATTTAATTGTTTTTGCTCAACTGTTTTCACTCAATCGTTGTCTAGAGATTCGTGGTTAAATATTTTTGAAACCATGGGTTCCTGCTTATGCGATATCTCCAGTAATTTTACTGATAAAAAGGAACTGCATCTTCGAGATGCGAAACTGGCCAGCAGGCTAGCCTAAACTAACAGAGTATTGTTGGTACATGGATAATCGCAGTCAATTCGTATAGTTGCAGTTCACCAAGATATTTGTTCACCAGTGGGAACTCCCTAGATGGTTTATTATTGTACTCGGTCTGGCATGCTACCATCCCTTGACGCTCGTTGATCCGCTAGGGTGAGAAACACCCCTGGGGCGGTTTTCGCTGGTGCATCCTGCACATCCCGTGACAGTTGCAAGTTGCAATTCTTATTCTTAACGGGCCGCACTTTATGAGACGGTCGATGGCTTTCTTCCCCATCTTTTCTTCTCGGGGGTCCTTACCGTGAAAACTCTTTTTTTGTCTTCGAAGTTCCTTGACAGTCCAGAGGACATGATTTAGGGACGTCCACTTACGCTCACCTGAACTGTGCTTGGGAGTGAAACTTTTTATTAAAATCGTCCTCGGACAATTTTTTTTTTCTTTTATTAAGGACTTGAATCTTTTGTTCCATCTGAGGTTTAAATATCAGCGTTTATAAAGGTGGCTACACAAGCAATGATAAATCTTTGCAATCAATCTCTACGAACCAATCTACGGATTTAAGTGACCTGCCGGCGCTATAAAAGAACTCGACTTAATCAAACAAATTACAAATCGTTACGATTTATCCTTACGTAAGTGGTCTCCTTTATTCACGCGTCAGTTAAATCTTTGTGGTCTGGTTTGCGCAAATTTATCTCGACGATTTATAGCTAAGGGTGTAGCCATTTTTAGAAATGTAATCGGGTTTTGTTTTTAATGGTAGATGGGGATCTCTTTTGCGGTCGAAATGAAAGCACATCCGGTTTAACCACTACGGAGCGATCAGGACATCTCCGTCCTCCAAACAATTTCATGACTCCGAGGTCGGCAATGCGTTAAGATGGATTCTGTTCGTTTATAGTGTAAGATGGCACGATATAGGGTATGAATAGAGGGCGTAGTTACAGCCTTTACTGTGGCAAGATTGACTACGTGCTTTCTGTACACCACCTGGGACCAGTTGTGTTACAATGCCAATGTGGGACAATTCGACTCTACCAACGCTTTACCGACAATGATGCTATCTGGAAGGTTGTGTCGTTTCGTAGGCACGTCTTATCATTCTCGTAATCTCTTCGTGCACCATAAAATGTACTTTTTACTCATCGATAGAAAATGTTTGACTTTATTCTTATGTCGTCAGAGTTAATGTCGTCGTCGTTAGCTGTATAGATGGCACATTGGTTTTTTAATCAATCGAGAAGAAACAAAGTGATACGTTACAGCCATATTTACTCCTTGAAACGTGCCTTGCATTGTATTTACTTATGCAAAATCGCAACTGAACAATTATACACCTGAGTATCTTTTTAGACGGTAAATACGTTCCGTGAAAACAACGCGCAAAGAGTTTCGGGAGGAAAAAATGTTTGCAACCGAGTTAAATTAAATAAGTTAAAAAATTGTATAACGTAAATCGTGTAAAAAGGGATCTCAGGGTATAGGTATTAGTTTTCACGTATACATTACCTATTGTTTATAATTTTTGGGACACTTGGTAAAATTACTACGTTTCGTAAGGAACGAATCGGCGCAACGAATTATTGTCCTGTCCGACACAACGGTTTGGTAATGGGCTAATAAGTAAACTGGGAAATATGTTAGTAAATAAATAAACTACTAAATACACGAGTAACTAGGAAAATGTTTTAACGCTATCGTGTACAGTCAGAAGGCATTGTCTCAAAATATGTACTGGCAGCCGTTAAAATTGCAACACCAAGAATTAAAGGTAAATAGTTGATGTTAAAATTATAGAGTTATTGCTACATTTGCGATTAGAACACGATTAAAATTCTATTCCTTGTGAAAAATATCGGAAGTTTCGATTATTTGTTTCTGTGACGTTAAAAATGATTTTCTACCAAATTTGATGTATCTATTCCCGCTATTTCTGTGTTGCAATTTCAGTGGCCATTAGTGTACGAGCGGCATTGTACATCGGATCGATTTTCGCAATTTTTCCTGACTTTCCCCGCGATTGGGGCTTACGGTTCGTCTTTTTTTTTTCATTTGGCATCCCTGAAATCATCCCTCTGGAAAGTACCTAGGGTGTGCACGGTGCAATAAGGCTGCTCTACTTAGCCCTTCGCGGGGGGTGGGACCAAACATCGAGTCATATTCCACTTATTTCAGGGCAAAGAAAAGATGGAAGGGGGTCCGCTGAAACGGATGCGTCAAGTTCTCCGAGTGGCGCGATTCCTTTTTGCCAGGAAGAAATGGAGCGAAAAACGGGGACAGTCGTCGTCAGGGAACAATGCGCGCCATAATTGTCGCGTAATATCAATGAAGATCGCAGAAGCGCTGCGATGGCAAACAATTGCGAACGTCGGAACGTGGAAATCTATCGTGGAACCTTGAACGATGATATCGATGGCAAAACTCCTGCACGGCGGCCTTTGCCGTCCGATTCTACGGAGGTATCGATTGTGTATCTTCGACAGTCAAAGGGATCAATGGATCCATAGGAGGCCGTCTATATGATACCACTCGATGTTCTCAATTTACATACGAAATTTCTGCGCAGGAATTCTGCGGAATACACAATGTGTATTCCGTGCGCCAGTTGCATGGAAAGTACATAATGAATCTGAATGTCATTTTTAAGTCCATTCTCCTTTTACTGTCAGCTGTATAAATATTCATAATAGGTCACCTTATCCATAAATAACGTTAAGTAGTGATATCGTTGGGAATATTAAGCTTCCTTATGTTTGATCAAATACTGTTGTAAAATATACATATGTGTAATGAGCAATTTTTTATCTAAGGTGTGTAGGACGTGCAGTCGTGTAATAAAGGGTTTTAGTACCGGATTCAGGATAAATGCGTGATGTGTACGTGATTTCATTTACATTTGTTAATAGGATCCAGGAAGGGGTGACTTTTGTAACGCTGTCATGACGGTGAAGCAGTCTAGAGATTGATTGAACAATGATCACAATAGATCCTGATTTGAAGTACTTTGAATTACCTGTGCTGAAGAATTAAAAATTTCCTAGGCCGAAGAACCTTTAATTTCCTTAAAGGCTCCTGAACTTCCAAGAAGATGTAAAGAAACTACATAATTTATATCAAACATTCATATTATTTAGTTCGACAGCATGCATTGCGATCTAATTTATGTACTATACAATGTCGCTCATATTTATTCAAAGACGCATCATTGGTCAATGCGACTGTACACATTAATAACAAACATTTGTTTTCGTTGAAAAGAGATTAACAAATTTTAGTTTCCATTTTTATAGGTATACCGTACCGAGCTTACCCTCGTATCCTTTCATCAAATGACGGAAATTTTTCGTAGAGAGGTACTTATTAAAATATTTCCAATAGGAGGATGCTATATTTACAATGTCTTGTTGACAGAAATAGCATTTTGGGGAGTTTTCTAAAGTAAAAGTTTCTCACAATAGGTCCCTGACGAGTGATCCTCTTCAGGCTGTGACGTTTGGCTCTTAGCCAGGATCTACGAATAGTGTCCTCTTAAGTGTTCCTGTAAAATGTCGAACCATTCTTACAAGGGTGCCTTTCAGGGCGATTTGGATCACCTTGCACCGATCGAAATATCGGATTCTCTTCTTTGTTTCCGGACAGTTGACATGCTGAGTGGAAACAATTCGCCTGTGACAAAATTTCAAGAAATAAAAGACTATTACGTTATGCGGTTTCGATTATTCGACTCGTATTAAAATCAAGTTGATCTACAATATATAGAGATCTCATGGAAATGCCACCGAAGGAAAATGAAAAATGTTTACTTGTTTCTATAAATCTTAGCAAGATATTAATTCTTTTAATTGTCATATTTTCATCGCCGAGTATGAAATGTCATTGCTTTCTCAATTGCAGAAGCCGATGCTAGGTATTATGAAATGGTTTCGACTAGAACGGTAAGGTACTTTTAATACTTTTGCGTGTATGTACTATAACTATTCCCGGGCTCTTTTCAATTTAATGGCGTTATTGCCTGCGAGTAGCGTACTCTGAAAAGTGATTAGTTTAGAGAAAACCGAGCTTTCTGCCTTCTTTTGCAAGTCCTCTTGACACAGTGCTCATCAAGAAACCCGATTGAGTTTCGAGACAAATACGTTTGTGCGATAAATTCATAGTCATATCTACGAGCTTGGTTTCTACAAAATTCACCGAGAGTTGTATTTCAATAACAATTCTATTTGAATTGTAATGGCCGATAATCACTTATAATTGCAGCAGATTCAATCGGTTCTATAGTTTCGATGTGATTTTCTACAACGAATTCATACATATTTAAATTCATATATTTAAATATTCACACTTTTAGAAATGAATAACAAAATTAGCTTCAACAAGAAGCAGTGGATTCTAATTTCAACATGAATTTCTCACATTTGAACCCATTACGATCTCATAGATTATAACTGATTATTATCAAATAAGGAAGACTGAAGGTAACAAAGCTAAATACAGCCGGACAAACCCTTGTTTGTTTATGTTAGACCTTTGTCATTTCTTTAAACGCTAGGTTAACTGTTATATCTTTCTATAATAAGAACGAATGTCTCCCGTTAAAAAATCATTTTACAGATACCGAAGGTCCTTATTTAAAATGAATCCAATGAAATGTAGAATAGTTGTAAAGAAATTTACCTTTCCGAATTTCCGAAGATATGAAATATTTTAATAATTGGACAGGAAATTCGATAGAATTTCCTGCTCCTATTTAAAAAAAAAGAAACACCTGTCTGACAAAATTCATGGAAAAGAACAAGATCATTTTAAATCGCCCCTTTTATGTACTTCAACATATTAGACACGAACGTAATTGGATGCTAAAAAGTGTCACAAAAGTTTCGAAACTTTTCAACCCGATTCCGTTTGATTGCTGCGTCAGGCGAAGCAGGAAATAAAAGTCCAGCAATCAAACATCATGTTTTTATCACCCGGAAAGTTTTTCGCATTCGAGGAGCATTGAATCCGTTCACATAGCGCGTTTACGAAAGCGCGTTAATTCGTGCAGTGGTACGGCAATATTGCGTTCAGCAGCAAATACGCGTTTTGCTCGTAAAAACGAACGTTTACTTATGAAGTAATATAGCTGTGCCACTGAATGAATTAACGAGCGTTCGAAAACCCACTATGTGAACGGGCCTTAAAGACACATTGCGTTCCGAGGAAACTTCTCTCTTCATCTTCATCCACGGAAGAGTTTCCCGTTTACTTGGATTCTGACTTCGTGCCGAGAGAGGAGCCAAAAAAGTTTCCGCGCTTTATTTAGTGGGTGGAACTTCGCGGGGTTTCCTTGTCAGGAGGATGTGATTGATGATCCACACCTCTATGTATAAATATCAAGAACTCTCCTGACGGCCTTCCCCCGGAATATTTCGACCGATTACGACATTTCGTGATGAGCCATAGGTTATAGAAATGGAAAGGACATTGCTAGAGTGTGCGTATACATAAAGAATCTAGAGATAAGAATGCCCCACTTCCAAATTTCTCTGGATGTGCGCGTGCATTACGAGACTTTCAATTCTGTACGCAATTTTAGCAATATTATGATGGTATTCTTTTTTCAATTGGAAATTTATTCACTTTGAGGTATCTCTTTTGCAACGATATGCTATGATAGGCTCTACATTTTCGCGGTAAGGTCTTCTGCAAAAAGTTAGACACGGAAGGTATTTCTTTGTCTACCCTCCTTTGAACACCTCCGCTCTTTCGTGTATCCTCCATTTTTTTAAGCCATATGATAAACCATAATTACAGAAAAGTTACAGAAAAGAAGTGGACCCTGCTAGTGTATGTACATACGTCAGGTGTCCAAAGGAAGTCAGAGAAGGATTTTCAAGGTCAACTTTTTCGGATGTGTCTTGATCGCACTCCAAGTCTTTCGATATACGAGATTTAAGTGATAGCGTAAATGGTAAAAACGTGTGAACGTATTTTTTTTTTTTTCAATGCCGAATTTAATCATTTGAGGTATCTCTGTTGCGGCGAAATGCAACAATGTATTCCACATTTGGGCGGTAAAAATTTCCGGAAAAGTTTTCAAGTTAACTTATGTTTGCCCTACTCTTGACATCCTCACCCTTATACGTTTCCTCCACTTCTATAAGCTCTATCCTTTATTAAAAAAGGCATACATTAATTCAATGTGTATCACTTTTTTTGCACTAAAGTTCCAACATTGTGCATAACGTCTATTCCATATTGGTTTTTGGATCGTTCCGTTTCTTCACAGAAAGGCGCGCAATTCCGATTGTTTTCAATTAATTTGACATTTCCTATTGTAATGACAAGTAAAGTTCAGTTTTAAATAGAAAATGAATACAAGGATTTAATTAGTGTTGTGATACTTAAATACTATTGAAATAGTAAGTGTTTATAAAAGAATAACTCTAAGATCATGCAAGTGATATTTAACGCAGTAGAGGACTAGTCGTTAAGATGAAATGAAACTCGTCGAGAAAATTAATCTACGTCAATAAAAAAATCCTTCCACCTACGTTAGTATTTACATTGACCGCTATGTTGTATTACACTGAAGTGGCATATTCCGTATATCGTTTCCGTACAATAATTACAAAGGAATCGAAATAAAACTGAAGAAATCCTCTGAATTCATGATTTTCGGTACTCTAACTGAATACAATGTGCATGTTTCAATTATTTATCGTTTGAATTTTAAGTGCATTGTTAATTTATGTCAATCGGTGTTACCGATCTTGTCAATATTGAGGACCTCTAAATTGAGTGTACACCATTTTTAGCAACAAAACACGAGGACACAACAATCGATCGTTGACAAACATGCACTACTTGCGATATGTTGAAATATGGAGCGTAAATTCGGTTTTAAATAACCAATTCACTTCATTGAGGCTCGCTAACGTCATCGTGGCGACCTCCATTGCTCGGATCTTCCGGAAAACAAGTTCAGGGCATTTCTTATCATTCCTTTTCTCTTATTCCTCCATTCTTCGGGAACGTTTCTTCGAGGCTGGCACTCCGGATCGGCGAGAACGAAACCACGTGTACCGAATGCAATCGCAAAGTTATTATGCACGTCAATAAGAAAAAGTATTGGCAAAGTTTGAGTGCATCCCTGGCAAAGGGGCCCTATGGACTTGAAATTATCCCCCTCGATTTTCGTAGAAGCTTCTGCGTTACCGTGAACTTTGAAATTTATCCCCAAAATCCTTTTTCCAAGATGGATCGCTGAGGGAAGATATATGATTTATAGCCTTCCCTGTTTTCACTGGGAAAAACAATCTCAGTGGTGCCGTGTTTCCTAATTTATGAAGCTACGGTAGAAAATTTATTCGAAGCAATGGGAAATGTATTTTCTTAAATGATACGTACAAGTGAAGCCTTGCAGTGGGAGTGCATCGCCTTTTTCAAGATAAAACGTTATTATTTTATGATAAGGAACTCTATATGCAAAGAAATAACTCTCAGTGATTTTATTGTATCTTGATGTTATCCCCGCGTAAGCGTTTCGTTGTTCTGCCGCTAGAGGTCAAGAGGTAATAAAAACAAGACACCACTTTGGGAGGATGATTCAGTCTCGTTTCGGTAGTACGACTGAACGGAAGTGTAAATTGTACGCAAAAATAAAGTCGTATGTTCATCCTGTGAATTGATTCTTCTCAAATTCAACGTTCTTACATCAAACCGTTCTAACGAGTTGCTCGGTAAGTGCAACGCATTTAATGGACTTCTTTACGCTGTACAATGTTTTAGATATATTAGGTAACCAAGAGAATGTTCCTGCCGTTTTAATACTCAAAGATAGCTTCAGAAACGGCAAGAACTTTCTTGGTCATTTGTTTCTGGAATGTTACAACATTTTAATTAACAATATTCCAGAAATAGTTACAGTTGAGGTTGCACATAAGGTGTCCGAGTTTGAATATATTTTTATTTCAATGGCTGAGGCATAATGGAGACTTTTGTGCCAGACAGGTAATGGACGTTCGGGTACCTACTACCGGCGCAGAAATGATAGAGCTTTTCGCTTTTGAAAAACGGAAGTAAAGCGGCCTATCATTTCTACGCCCATTGTACTTGGACGGTACAGGTCACTAATGGCGCGTGGAAAGGGCTCATCTTCTCGCACAAAAAGGCTGGGACTGTGCCACTTCTACGCGCCACTTGTGACTAGCTGCCTACGTATAGCCATCTCTGTACATATCTCTTTTATGTGCTACCTATTTTCCTTTTTTTAATATCCACGTGACCGCCATTACGTTATTATCGATACGTTTTAAAAGAAAGTCGGTGCGCGACCGCCACGCGCATTGAAAGTGGAACCTCTAAAATAAAAAGAATTATTATTGATTATTGTTTTATTATTCTTAATTATTCTATTACAAAATGCTCTTACGCGTTCGGTATTAACCATTACCGAATCGTTTTGGGCATAACGCCAACACACAAGGATGAATACAAATAGTAATTAACTGCGAAAAAGTAATGAAACCCTTTATTGTGTCGATATTAACCCTTTGCCTTACGATTTAAATTCCAATAGCGCATACCATAAACAACAAAAATGTCGGTCATACATCGGGCCATTTCACGGTTTGGCTGAATGTTCAATGTCTCACAAGTCTCTCATAAGTTTTGTTTACCTTTGGCCCGATTGACATACCACGTCTCTCACACGTTTTGTTCACGTTTGGCCCGATTGATATACCACGTCTCTCACGCGATATTGTAAGTTAATACACAAAAATGAATGTACGTAGCAATTAAATGACAGAAAAAAAAAATAGCTGTTTCACTTTTTGATACTTCCCCTTGTTCTTACATTAAACTTATGGTGACATAATGTATGATTTTTCTTAATTATTTCTGTTATTAGACTTATAGTATTTCAGAATTTAAATTTTATTCATCGTACTTATATTGTTATTACACCTACATATTTACCATGATGTATTTTCTTCTTTTCAGGTAAGCTTTTGTCATGGATGGCATCATTGTGGGAAAAAGTTGTAAGTACTGCAAAATTTATGATACGGTGTTTGTTCAATTTCGATAATATCGGAGAAACCAACGCATTGTTAAATTGTTTGGATGGTAGAGCATTCCGATAACCGTTGTTAGGTGACTCGAAAACGTAGATAATGGGTATTCGGGTAATTAAATCTCCATTGTAATTTGAATAAATGTAACGTTAAACGCGATTAATGTATACAAATATACCGGAGCAATACCGTTAAATCAAACATTGAAAATGCGAAGTGGCATGTCGGGCCGTGAAACTCTGAAGACCATTTTAATGGTCTTTTATGTCTGAACGGAAGTGATTTGACACATATCATCAATTAATATAGACGACGCATTAATCATGTAATCATTATATATATTTATTATCATCACGGTCATATCATATGAAGATAGTAATGATAATTACCATGATCGTCATTGTGATTATAACCATTATCTTTGTGATCATGACAACATTGTAGGATAATAATATAAATAAAATAATAATAAACATTAATACACTAATTATACATATCTAATTAGTGCTATTTGTTTAATTGAGTTCTTCATTGAGTTTATGCAATAGATCTATACATGTATTGCTACTTTTTCAGAGAGAGTATCATTCGTTAACTTTAAAGTTGCCTCCACATATCATACTCAACTCTGTGCGCATTAGAGGGAGATAATTAAATCTGCGTCATTACCTTGGTTGCGGGGGAAAATGAACGAGTGCTAGAATTAGTCGTCAGAAAAAGTCGGTAGATTTTTTTCTACCGCGTCAAGATGATTAAATGATGTCTTTAATACAAAAGTAGAAGGTATTTACATTTCATTATCGCATTCTCAGCGGGACTAAAAATTACACGACTAAAAATCTTTAATATTGTCCTTTAAGCTGATATATTAATAAATGTGTTATATAAATAACACAGCTAAGTATAACACTTGAAGCAATTTTCATTCGTGTAATAAATGAAATGTATGTATCCAATAAAATATCATAAAATTCGTAGTTTGTTCAAACTTCAAGATCTCATCTAATCAACTTTGAAAACATAATACAACTTTGTACATTTAAAGTGTACTAAATTGACAAATATTTCCAACAGTGTTCCACGTATATTGGACGTTGCATTTTGTTCCCGTTGGTATTTATAATGAAAGATTTCGTTTCAGACATTAGTTGTATAAAAACATTGTTTCGTTCTAATCTTGAAATTTCGTACTTATTCCGGAGGTTCATTAAAATTAGGATTTCCGAGTTGGGCAAGGCCCCTCGGTTGGCTCGGCAATTAGCGGTTTCAAACAAAAAATTACTCTCGCGAAGCAATTTGTTGAGTATTTCCGAGATGGTGCATTTTACCAAGAGCGTTATTTAAGGTCTTGGAAGTTTCTTCCGGAATTCCTTCGGTATGATATGCAGTCACCATAGATCCCAGGTCGTAATACCGGCTCCAATGTTTTCGACGAACGGACGCAGATTTATAGGGCACGATTTATAGAGCTCGGTCGACGACTCGAGAGCATTTTTGCAGACCGACGAGATTTACTTTTTCAAACTTCGCCGTTCGATAAAACTTCCCGGTCGCGGCCCTTGTCAAAATTCAAACGAATGGACGCTTCCTCTACTCTATGAGTAGTTCCTTAAAAATGCCCCATTAATATTTCCATGCCATGAGAATATTTCTGGATAAAAATAGGTCGTTCTCGGTTGTTCAGGCCTTTTCAAATGAAATCCACAAGTAGGCGCTGTTATTTATTACACACAATACGAATCTATCGTTTTGTTAAATAGATCGGATGTCTCTTATTAAATTCTGTTAATGAAATTCTGCAACTAGCCTTCATTCAACGTGACTATTAAGTTGAAGAAAATCAGCTGCCAACGTAAATTTACACTTTAACATTGTTATTGAAACGGGTTTGACTGATTAATCAAATTAATGACTCGGTTTATCCAACAAGAGGGATATTTATTTTACTCTTTTTACGACCGCATGGTGCATTTCTTGCTAACAGTTTTGAGGTTTCTCTTATAAATAATCTTACCTAATTATTGCACAGCACTCAGTATGACCCTACTACATAAAATCAATTTCTTTCTAAGCCAACAAAGTATGGAAAATATACGCACGTTTAATTTGTATAACGTCATTAAACCAAATTTAGCCGACAATTAATTGCACGTGAGAGCTAGAAATTGTCGCTAAAAATTTGTTAGTTGTATCTAAAAGTTTTCAATTGATTTCTCCTTGTTTCCGGACATTCTTCTCCTCTTTAAGATGCAGGGCAATTTCATTGGTGTTAATTCACTAAAATAACAAAGTAAGCCGCAACTTACTATCGGACTAAAAATGTCACTTTACGCTTGGTTCAATGCAATTAAACTTGTTATTACAGAAGCGTGAATGTCTTCCGTGTTGTAAACCACACATTCGCCATCGGATTCCTTAATAAAGTACGTCTTTTACCGGGGAGAAGATGTCAGTACGTTAAAGGAGGGAATGTACTCGTTTTATCGTGTACTACACTCTAGTTTCATTGCACCGACGACTTCTTTTAGTTTGCGCGAGCCATCCACGGGGCTGGAAGGAACCTTTAAACATGAATCGTGCTTTCTTTGTCTCCTTGCTTGGTGGCCAGTCGAAGGAGTAAACGTTTCCTTTTAACACGAGTCATGTATGTGCAGAAGGAGCCGCCCTTTAATAATTTCTCGAGGCTTAAGGTACAAGAACGCCCACCGCGATTGGCTGATCGCTTCCGAGTCGCTTTGCATATAAAGGTGCCTTCACCCGGCGTCAATCAATTAGGGTTAAGTTGATTTAAATCGTAATGAATAAGATTACTCCATGCCGAAAATCACTACACTATACGGCTCGCAAAGATCTTCCGTCCAAAATATTTCGAAGAGTGCTCGGGAGCATGCTCGGAACTCAGAAAATAAATGGATGATTTTCCTCACAGAACATTGGGAGAGTTCTAAAATAAAGAGATCGCCAAATTAAAGTCTCAACTAAAATCAATTAATAATAGGTTTGCTTTCCCCCTCCCCCTGGTCGGTGACCGTCGGACCTTGGATCCTGTAAAAAACGCGAAAAAGCAAACTTCGGCCGAAATTTGGGGTCGTCGTGGTGTGGCAAAAATTTACGACGTCACAGAGTATATGGTGAATTGCCCTAAACGTATGTTAATGTAGAACTGGATGTTCGGAAACTCTATGGATGGTGGGAATAAACCTATTCCTTATTTTCGTATTATTTTTAAATAAATGTGCATTTTGACATCCGTCGAGAAGTTCAGGCTTTAAAGAGGGTTGCCTCTCATTTCACTGATAATTTCCAAATGCAGGAATTATTTCAGCAACAGGGAGTGTAAACTTGTGCCTGAAACTTATTGAAACATTCTGTTGTTTATTAAAAAATACTAGGGTGTAATTTTATTTGCACACGAACTTCACCGATGAAGTAGGAGGTAAAGATGAGTTGTAAGGATGGGTTCAAAATTACTGCATGTTACAAATCTACGTCAAACGATAACTCCCCGAATGTCCACCTCGCTTTTCACGGCACACTCTTTCATAAGCGCGATGCCATACATCTAACAACCCCTGCGCCGTTTAATGGGATAAAAATAGTCCAAGTCGTGCCAAGTTATATACTGGATGTTTAAAATATTCGTTAGTCCTTTCCAAACCAGCTGGCCGAGGTTTCGATTAGTTGGCAGTCGTTTTAAATGCAATCACTCAAATTAAAATACGATGTTAATGAACTTTTCAATCGACTGAAATAATTGGCTAATCAGGTCCGAGTCCCCTCCTCGACTAAAAGTAATCGACTATCCGTCTCCCAATCGATTATTCAATTTAAAGTAGCCGGGTGATCCTCGTCGTGAAAATTCTTCCAACGAGAATACTGTTTCTAGGAAGATAGATCGATTGAAGTAACTAACTAACCGCAGTTTGACAAATTATTCAATTGAAATCCCTATTAGACGCGAATATCTGATATAGGAGTAAAATAGGGATTAATTGTAATTAATAGGAACACATAATTTTTAATTATTTTAGTCAAGTTAACTGGAGATCTAATAAAATTCTATGATTTTTTTTTTTCATTCGGAAAACGTTCCGAGATTTTTATGAAATAAAATCTTTCTTGTCGATGATAAATTCACGGTGATAAGGCCTTTTCCTGGACTTTCAAAAAGTGTTCCACAAAGATAATATAAATCTGCCTGGAAACATATTAAACTATTTATAGTGCGCTAAAACAGGAACTTATGCTTTCACGGTACTCTCGCATTAACTGCAGTTACGGCGACAGTAAAGTACCGAGGTGCATTAAGGGTGCACTACCTCTTCCGAAATATGCCCCGCCTTATAACGAACGGTATTTGCGAAACACCCTGTATGCAGGTACATACCTACGTACCTACCTGCAGCCAATTTCGAAAGCTTATGCAGATTACTTGGTAGCTTTTCCCCCCCACCTCCGGCGAGGGCAAAACTCGACTTTAGCCGAAAACATGGCCCAAGTAAAATATCAGAAAATGGAGCAGGGGCCATTAAGGGAAATGAGGTTCCAGTATCTCGAAGTGATGTAAGCAGTATCGGCAAATTAATCTGTGTACATCAAACAAGCATCGACCTATGGAAATGTGATGCCGATGACCATAAGGTGATACGTTGTATGATGTACGTTGATAATAGATAATAGTAAAAAATTTGAACGCGGCATTTGAACTACAATTCAATTTTTGTACAAGAAGAATGAGTTATTTGCCTTCTTAAAATGTAAGTTATCGTAAGCGCGATTAACAACAATGGTGAAAAATGAGCAATAAAGGAATTTTGAACATGTGGTTTGATTATTGATTTCAATAATGTGTAGCATGTTTGCAGTGAACGTGTTGGAAATTGTCGAATACTATTTTTGAATGGACCGAATAAATAAGTCTTTATTATAACAGCACCTACCTAAAACTCGCAATAAGTACGTATATCATGCTGCACCGTACATGAAATTGAACTTATATCCGCCAATTAAAGCATTTATGACTTTCCATACGGTGTGATTGTACAATTCGACGTTTCTAAAATATTCGCGAAGGGAAATGAGTCCATACGGACATTATTGCACGCATTACTCTCCGCATAACAAAATTCAATACTTCGTCCTCGTAATGTACACTATGCATTAACAAGTCCATTCTTCGATTTTGATAACTGGTCATACATACAGATGGAAGTTATAAAATCTCTAGGGCATTCATAACACACTTCCAAATTGAGACTTTTACATAAAAAAGAAGTGTCACGGGATACTCAACAGACCTATGAATTATTCAGCATAAGGAACTTATTATCTACACACTCCTACTGCAAAATGAACTTCTGTTCGTGTATATTTAAACTTCATTCTTCCGCGCTTGTGAATACAAGCGTCGTTCGATATTCAACGGACCAAAAAATTCGATGCGATTTAGCATAAGAAAATAAAGCAAGACAAATTTAAAGATCATTGCAAGCTAAGCATTTTTATGCGATAAAACAAAAGATTCCATGTGATTTAGCTTAAAAAGTCAAGCGAAATAATTTTAAAGATCGAGCCAAGCCAAACACTGTTACGAGATAAAATGGAAAAGATTAAAAATCATTTCAAGTCAAAGAATTTTATGTAAAAAAAAAAAATCGATTTAGTGTAAAATAATCGGGTGAAATAGATTTAAGAATCATTCCAAGCCGAACACCCCTATGCGATAAAATCGAAAAAGATCAATACAATTTAACGTCAAATATATGGTAGAACAAGTTTAAGGATCGTTCCAAGCTATAAAGCCAAGTGATAAAATCGGAAAGATCGATACGATTTAGCGTGAAATACAAGGCAAAATAAATTTAAACATCGTTCGAAGCCAAACACTTTCCCGCGATAAAATCCCGGAGTCCTGTGAATGGGGTGCGACGTACAAGACTCGCGTCCGCCAGAACGCCCGATCGTTGAACGCGAGCAGACCTCTTCGACCTCTTCCACCTCCACCTATTTCGCACCTAAAAGCAAGCCGCGACATTTAAAGAGGGACCGGAGGATGGTTTTGCTTCCTGGCTGGTGCAGGAATTGCAGAAGTTGCTCGAAGAGGGCCAAGCGCTCAACTTCGGGCACCGTCGAGCGGGCTACGAAGAGGACATAAATCTTGTCGCATGTTGCACCTCATTGGCTCGACTTCGGTGCTTCGTTGGAAAACACTATACATTTTTAAGCTAATATTTCAGCGACTTTTTGCGATCCAATATTTCCCTGCGAATTTCGGAAAGACATGTACGACTCTGTTTTGCACTACGTTAGATAGGATTTCGGGAAAGGAGATTAAGGTGGTACGAAAGTGGCATCTAAGGGAGCGATTGTGTAGGAAACATTTCTGGATATATCGAATGGTTTGACATTTTGCCTCGTGAATATATAAAAAGGGAATACATTTAAGATATGATATTTTATAGGCGCTAGGACTTTCATGGGGGACTTACTATTTATGGGGGAAAATTGCAAACCATTCGATGGACCCAGTTCGAAGAAATGTTTCATAAATGAGATCTCTCATCAGACGTTATTCTCGTATTACCTTAATTGCTCTAAATATTGATCAGGAGGATGCACGTGACAAACGTGACAGACGGTATGCCTTGATTTCTACAATAAGCGGTGGCGTATGATGTATTCCATGCCTGTGTCATAGACGTAGGTACGTGTACCCTCCTAATTGATATCATGCGGCTGGTTTGAAGTGGAAGTAATGCAGGATGACGAATGTGATAATTGATTTTATAACGGCCCTGAATAAGTGATGATTAAAATCGTGTTCCGAAGGGTTCCTGTTATCGTTCCAAATGATTTTGTCTTTTGTTTGACTTGACGTCTTGCTCCTTTTCTAAAAGTATTTAAAGTCGCTGGAAAATGGCCGTTTAAGTGAATTTACAATAACTTACATTTTGAGTCTTCATTTATTGTTAAAGGTGAAGAACTCGGTTTTCATATACGGAAAAAGTTCAGTTACACTTTAAATGCCACGTTTACATTTTCTCTAGCACCTTTTATCAGTGAGAGTAGACGACCTTTGACAGACAATAACGTCTTAAAAATAATTTGTAAGAATAGCTATGTACCATGACTAAGTAATAGGATTTAACAATTAAATTCTTTAAGCGATATGAAAGGGTCATTCTATGTATATAAAACGTCAAAACATTTATAAAACTTTTCTCCAAACTGTGTGCACCGAATTATCTGAAACTTTAACATGTGAGTATGGAGACTCTAAGGAAAAACGCGGTGCTCGTGAAATTTCATTTTTCAAAAAACAATGTCGCTTTTGGTTCGTGCCCGAGATAAATACAAATTTTTTTGTCGAAAATGAAATTTCACGAGCTTTGCGTTCATCCTTAGGACCTTTATAATCATGAGGTGAAGTTTCAAATAATTCGGTGCATTCAGTTCGAAGATGTTTTATAAATATTTTGACTTATTGGTATGGATATATGACATTTTCATGTCACTTTAAGTAGTTTCTGAAAGGGCATAGAACTGATTGTTTTAGGAGTAAGTTTTGTACCATTGACGGCCCTTTTACTGACGAGGGCAATGACGGTAATGGAAGCCACCGGTAGAACGTTTCAGTTACTGAAACAAATATGAATCTATTGAAGAATTGTTTATTGAAGGTGGAAAGGAAACTTATCGCATATTTATTTATTCAGGCTTCAATAGCTCCCCCTAATCAAAGAAAGCTCGGTTTACTCTTGAATATAAACAAGTCGATCAATTGCTCCGTTTGAAGCGGTTTTGCGTACTTTTCAGTTTGCAATAGTATAAGAGGCCTTTCCTCGGTATAATTTCGTATATGCGAATGTATACAGTGGACTTTTAAAATTTGAATGTATACAAAACAGTGAACCAGTTTTTGAAACTCTCGGGATGGTCATCGTCTATGCTTAAGAATTCGACGATTTAAAGAGAAAAATAATCTCTTCGTATGATTATCGTTGATACTTAAAAATTTGGAAACTTTAAAAATACAAAAAGAAACTCATGGAACGATAATCTCATCTGAAAAGTTTCGTGATTTATAAGAAGAGAGTATAAAAAAAGGATCTCAACAAAGGTTCCGTACGAGGTTTCGTTACAAAGTTGCAAAGGTCAGCATTTCTGAAAAAGGTTTGCTCATACTACGGTAATTATTGCACTAACGGCAAAGATTATTACGATTGTACCAAATGTATTCACACGTAACCGTAGAACATTTTTCTTTTTAATGTTCACTGAATTAGCAAATAAATTTATAGCAACGATCGAAAACATGTCGTTACTACTCAATGAAATGAGCAACATACAATTTGCCGTCGCTAATGAAGGATATTGCAACGACGTGTCCAATTTATGTTGCCTCAATGAAATGATACATTTTTATTGGTCATACGGTAAAACCGTTTTTGCAAGAAAATGTCGCATGCCCATTTTTGAGTGTCTACATTTACTGAAGCAAGATTCTGTCTTATGAGCATGAATTATTATTCTGCGTGTAGTTGCTCATATTTCCCATTTTCTACTTCACGATGAAAAGATGATCAGGGGTGAATTTCTTATTTCGCCCGTAAGGGTTAAAAATGTTGGATTGCAGTAATGACTTAAGATCCCGGCGTGAAGAGTCACCGATGAAGGAATCGATCCGGATCATGGAATTGGATCCACAAGCGAGCCTTTCGTATCTACGCTAACAGTCCGTTTTGAAAGTGCAGACACCGATTGTATCTTCCTAATTCGCAGTGTCAACGTAAAGCAGCCGAGAGGGAGAAACGATGGGATTCTATTTACATTTTAAAGCAGCACTTTAGCTTTGCATATCGGGGGTGCACCCACGTCACGAAACGTCCCTGACCGGTCCCACGCAATTTGGCTCGACCGGCCGAATTTCGTCGTGCGACGATCCTTGGTCATCTATTTCTGGCCGATTTCTACGCTTTACAGCGAGTGACAGTAAATAGGGAAACTAATACGCGGGAAAGAATCTAGTACGCGCGACTAGGGCCCTTTTGGTCGTTCTAGCCAGTAAACTTCACCGTAAATCAAGCGACGCTTGAGCAAGTAGAGAATCGAAAACCGCTCTATATTCCAAGGACTATTCTCATTTCGATAGTAAGTTTCTTTTGTCTTCCTATGGTGCCGTTCTAATCCGTTGCGTTTGCAAGTTTATGAGCAAGTCTTATATTTTATCATATTTCGCTGGACATTTTTAAAATCAACGCGTAAATTGGAATGTTATAAATTTAATATACCCGAGTAAGACTTCCAATATGTGTGTTTCGTGAATTTATTATAGGATTTTTAACGTGACGCGAAGTACCGATGGACTTATAGTTATAAATAAAGTTGAATTGTCCGAAGACTAAGCTCAGAGATGCGATTTAGCTACGGGCAAGGTCGGTAAGCTCGCAATAACCATTTGTATAATTCCACGTGTGAAGGCATGCAATCATTCCCATGTGGAAATTTCGGCCAACGGGAAGTTAGGGAGATAGAAATGTCAAGCTGCGCCGTATTGTATAGTAGATGGCGGTTTGTAGGGCTGTTTCAACGTAAGGTATATCTTTCAATAACCTGGACAACATTCTGTGACGACTAGCCAAATCGTGGAGCTTTCTGGGCTACTGCAACTTAAATTGTGGATTTTACATCGATACGCCGACACATATCGAAATCGTATCACGCTTCGTTTCTGAAATATTAAGAACGCGACGACGGATATTAATAGAAATGGTCCGAGACGAAATTTTAGCCTTACTTTTCACCTACGTAGCCTAAGAAAGTCCTCTTTTGGTCCTATTTCACTATTTAAGGTGACATGAAAGGGACAAATATATATATAACGTCAAAATATTTATAAAACTTATCTTCGAACTGAATGCACCGAATTATTTGAAACTTGAGAATGTGATCATGGAGGCCCTAAGGAAGGACGGAATACTCGTGAAATTTCATTTTTCACCCAAAAAAATGTCATCTTGGTTCTAGTCTAGGATGAATCAATAATTTTTTGTATCCCAATAAATGGGATAAAACAAAAGCGCCATTACTTATGCATCAACGTAACACATTTGTACAGAGCCGTTGGTTCGACATAATAGGAAACACAATTTTAGGGAGCCATTTTTTACGACATTATTATTCAACGAAACGTTATAACGATGAGGCAGAGAACCGGCTGATGGCGATGATGACATTTATACAGGAATGGGGTGGGTCAATATCAAGAGCAAAGTTCTCCACGGACGAGCACACAAAAACTATCCTGTTCACAAGCTGGATTACGTGCAAATACGGGTTTCCATACAAATGCATATTTAATTTACTTAAACCTCTATAGGAGTGTGTACATCTGTACAACACACTTCTGACTGCAATTTAAATATTTGAGCCAAGCTTGAGCCGAACGTATTGAGGATTGGAATTACACCCTGCTCTTCGTGACAAATAATGTTTGATTTTTATGTATTTTATAACAATTTGTGCACTAAATTCACAGTGAATAGTAAAGCATAGGTACCTAATACATAAATTGTACATGCTACAGTCGCCATATTTAGATATTGGCGTTGAATCTCTAAATGCGTTTTTATCGCAATGTATTCATCTTGAGCGCATTTGTTTAATTAATTAACCGTTTTGTTTTACTCGAAGCTTTCTTACGATATACCCAATGTACCATTTTACGCGTACATTATGTCTCTTCTACCTTCTATTCCTTAAATGTTTACCCTCGCGAATTGTCGATTCAACATTTGTTATTGTCGCGATTGACAGATTGACGGGTCAACATTTTTACGCATGCGCACACGTTACTTATTTACCATCGCTGCCCATATTTAGTAGCGCTGGAGTGTCTTAAATTCATCGGAGCCCTCTTCGTGTAGAACAAATAGGTATCAGGTATTCAGTTAGTATTATATATTGGGTCGACGGAAAAGTCCTGACGCATTTTTTCTGCGCCTTCTGTTACGAAAATGCGTCATTACTTTTCCGACAACCCAATAGATCAGTGCCTCGTACAGGTTCGTACTCAGATATGTACCTAGCTGAAAGGTTTGCAAATGATATATTTATGGATAAGAAATGTTTAACCGTTATGAAGTCCATTTGGACGTAATATCAATCCTGGCCTTGGTTTTATTCTTATATATTTGTGTTGTGCAGCAGAGTGCATCAGATTACGAAACAATGAGTTCCTTATCAGGAGCGTCGTTGATATAAAACTCATGTGACCTTTATGGACATGAAACTCTTTTGGTCAGTTTGCATGTTGCCATTGTTACGTTAACGAGAATAAAAATCATGATAATGAACTGCGTCTTCGCCATCTCATTGTTCTACCCTCTTATTTCAATTGCACTGCTTCTCCAGTCTTTTCCATTCGTCTCTTTAATGAACCCTTAGTATATTTATCCACTATTAAAGCCTCCAGTTACTCCTTTCGCTAAAAGCTAAGAATCACCATTATCCAAAAACAGATATCCGTAATCTATACTTGCAGTATACCTCAGATTCAATTGTATAGAAATGAAACCATTTAAACAGGAAAGGCGGACATTTTTGTCACGAAACAATGTATCATTTTAAAGGTTCTATTTGAGTAATGAGCGCTCCTCACTATTAAAAAAAAAAAGAAAAAAGAAAAATCTAAATTTGTGACAATTCAAGAACAAATTCTTCATCGGCATATCTTTTAACCATGCTCACGTGTCATTTTCGTACCTTAAAGTACCGGATTGATTTTATCAGCTTGTAATCAATTTCATATATACAGAATTAGACCTTGTAGCTTCATATTCCAACATTCCAATATCGATATAAAGATGTTATATACGATAATTACACATACATCAGTTGAGCTGTCTCAGACCAGGCGTATAATCATAATTAGAATGTCGGGCTATCGGAAAGTCTAATTTCACTGGGACTGCAGAATGGAATGTTCATGGCAGATATACCGATGCGACCATGTGTGTATTTCCTTTGGTAATACACCGGAAGCCTAGTTAATGCGGTCAGCCACACATAACCTTCATATTTCAACGGTATAAGTCTGTGTCCATGCCATCTGCGCAGGGTATTTATATTCAAACATTCTGGGCAGAGGTATCGCACCTTTTTCAACTAAGCAAATATGTAAACTTTCATTTCGGTGTATCTCGAGAAAATTGATCGCTGGCATCTATTGGTTTTCCGTTCTAGGTCATTTCCACTTTTTCCTGTTTTGATATCCCATCACATATTTATTCCGCGATTAAGGAATAGAAGACGATATCATACGTTTCCCGTTCTTGTAGAAATTATGATTGAATTTGAATTTTATAATGTAATCCATGATATGAATCGTGCTCGTGCAACTGCAATATCCTGGACGTAGTCTCCTGAAAAGCTGATGAACAGAAATGTTATACTTTTATAGATTACACTTTCTTTCATTATTCTAGATAACAAAGGAGAATTAGACAGATTTATGCCTACCTCTTTAATTTTCAAGTTTCACTGTTTACATTTTATTTTCTATGTTCATTATTGGTATATTTATTACTTGTTCTATTTTTATTAAATGATATTCTTGTTATACGCATATTACTATACAGGAAAACGTTTTTAGTAAAATTAGACCAACTGTATCGATTGTATCTAAATACAACAATCGTTCGGATAATAAATACTAATATTTACAAAGAAGTATTAATTAATTTTAAGGTATTTTAAATTACTATGTTATTTTAGCTTGCTACTTGATGTTACGCTGTACTGTGTACTCCGTCATTGTTCGTCCGATTTATGCTGGACATGAATATTAATCCTTTTTGCGGGCATGTAACTTGCTTTACATGCCCAAGGCTTCTTGGAAAGGGTTAATCTGCGTTTATTTATCTTGTTAGTGGGGCGTTTCAGCATACGTACAAGTTCTTTAGGACAGTTTATACCGTTCAAGTGTTCTTACTATGTCTATGTATAACTTACACCGTAGGGATGAGTTTTGCATCCAAAAAGCGCTGTTATTGCTGTCTTGTGCAAGCACTGATCCCTTTTAATCTAACTAAACGGATTACTTAAGCATATTTCGATTAATTATTTATCAATTTAATACACGTCAATTTTTCTAATATTTAAATTGGAACCTGCACATGTTGATCTCATAAATTAACAACCTACCTTAATGTATCTTTATAGTTCTTTTTTTCATTTCCTAATAATTTTTTTCAATATACGATAAATGATCTTCAATGTTAGGACAGTGAGTTCAAAAGACCAGAACTTATGTTAATCAGCGATTTCATGTGATGAGCTTACACACAATTTATTACATCCAATTCTTTTCTGACGGAGCCGTAAATTTCTATATCTCTAAAATCAATTCTGAAAGTCGGCATCGTTCATATATTGCAAAAAGTTTGGATTGAAAATCTGCACTGTTGACAGATTTCCAATCCAAACTTTTTGCAATATATGAACGATGTACCTTTTTCGGGATCCCATGTGCTTGCTTACAGAGAGGACAAGCTTGTCGAAATCGTTACATTTGTAGGTGAAAACGTGTCTGGAAATGTAACGATATTTTGATCTTTTAAAGGGAAGCATTCATTCATTCATTTCTGCACCTAGGCCCCTAAAGTAGGTCCTGAAACTCATGAAATTTCATTTTTCATCAAAAATTTATGTACAAACCATGGACTAGAACCAACATGGCGGGGTCCGGGCACGTTTTCGATGTTTTACGCTTCTTGGAAGCTTAGAATCGAAAATGAAGAGTTTCAGGACCTAGGTCGAACAATTTAGAATACCGTAGAAATGGAATATTACAGAGTCAGATAGGAAAATGTGGCAAATACTTTCACCAACGATTGCAAGAGAATGCTGTCCTGCGGCTAACCCGTCTTTTTAGAGCGAAAATTTAGTTGCAGCTAAACGTCACAGATGGCGATGTTGTTTCGTCAAAATATAAACAGTCGTAAATTCATGGGATTTCGGCAGTTTTACATCGATCTTTTTATCATCACTTTACCTAATGACATATAGAACCCTTCAGTTCGTATAATTCTCAACATAAACTGTAAAAGACTTCAACATAAATATAAATATCGGTAATGGGACGCGCCAGCTTATGTTCCCACTTGAGTATTCAAAACGTTCCCACCAAAAAGGGTATAGATGAATTTTACTTTATCGACGTCGATTAAATTTCTTACCGCCTTTCATATCCTCTTATCGTTTTATTTCGGTTTCCTCATTTTGCCCCATCGTCCCCCCACTTAGCCAAGAATGGAGTTCGCGATCAAAATTATGGGGAACGTTGAACAATAGTGGCGGAATCTAATAGTTTGGCGCTTTACTGGAGGGCTCCCTGAAGGATACGCGTGTGGAGCTAACCGACAACGATTGTGTCGATATAATTTCCTGTAAATAGACTGGCGTTACGCCAATGCGCAAATACTTGTCCTCTCATCTACCTGTTACCCTTGGCCGCCCCCCGTTACGCGGAAATTACTTTTCTTTGAGCTTAATGCCTCGGCAGCTTGCAAGCACAGGTGACACTGGCATCCGCGTGCAATGGCGTCGAAAGAGATCTCCCCGAGGTCTTCGCTTATTTTCCATCCGCGTGCTGGCACCGATGGCCAGAATTTTCACCGAAGAGTAATGAATGATTCCGCGTCAAGGTAACGCTCCGAAGTCCGGCGTCATTAGCGGTATCGATGCCTAATATATGAATAATTACGCAATGAATAACGGACGGCGTTAGTAGTTTAGCAGTGCCGGTTCTGGTTCCAGATTCCTACACCGACATCTAAACGACTGTTTATTCCGATAATTCGCTCGTGACCTATAGGATTTGTTAAAATTATTTCAGGAAATATGGTTTAATATCTTCGTGTGATTGGAAACTCACCGATCGGTAGCGATAAGAACCAGTCATAAGGAGACAAGTGTAAGGAAAGTAGCTTGTAAATTGGAGCAGTTATCGTTATTGGGCCTTCGTAAGAATTGTCTTAGTTGAGTAAAAATGATGTGCATTGATATACAGAGGCAAATATTTACTTCTAGAAAACGTGCGCATGGCCGCGAAGCTCGATTTATTTGCAATCACGAGTAAACATTTATCATTTTGTTGGTTTCAAGAAATAATAATATAGAATCATTAATGAGGAAAATGTAAATATTACTCTCAGTAGAATCCTTACAACATTGCGTTAAATATAAAAGCAGCCTGAACCTGAACTCATTGTTGATCCTAATAAATGAATACAATGGTTAAAAAGTCATTAAACTCTACGTGAGAATTGGAAATGTGAAAATAAATAATGAAACATTAAAATATAGCGTTCTGTAAAACATAGTTTAAACACTTGTTTCAAAAGGGTGAAATATCATTACGGAAACCTGTTGACGATGATACGGAATCTTAATAAAACCATGAAAGATATTTAGAAGCAATTAGAGGGAAATAGGAAAATAAAAAATGGACGAACTGAGACAGTTTTATCGAAACGGTAAGTAATTGCCACTAAAAATAAATTTGGGCTATTTGGAGCTGAAAGGCGTCCGTCTCGGAAATAGAAAATAAAGGCCGGAAATATGTCACCTCGCTGAATAAGACAGCTCAATCTGGGACGAACAATCAGGAGAAAAATGGTCGTGACTCTCGGAGAAATTCATTCCGCCATCAACTACTTGCACTTCTCATCGTGGAAGAAGGCAGAACAAGGAGAAGGCAGAAAGGCTCGTATAACCAGTGTAGTTGACACCGTAAAGCAACAAAAAAGAGGAGCAAGGACTGCGAACAATGAAACCCCAGAGACCTCTAAGAGAAGGATGAAAAAGAACAGATTTGTCAATTTGCCTACTAATTACATCTTAAAAAAAAAACTGGGCTTCCTTTCTGAATTTAATAAGATAAATATTTTTTCGGTGAAAGAATTAACGATAACAGGTATTTATGCGTGGATAATCTGTATGGATAATAACATTCAAAAAGGGTAAAATGTTTTAGGGAAAAATCATGTAGGTGGCTTTGTTCAGAAGATATTAAAGAAAAAATGAATAACAAATTTCTTGAGTAAAATGAGAAGAATTGTATAAGATAAAAACTGATTAGGCATGTAATATGTTCAAACATTTACCACAAAATATTTAAATAGAAGAAAATAACGTCTATGAACGATGCTCTAACTTATAGGATAATTCGCGAAGAAGTAATCCTTAATCGATAAACATTATATTTCAGTTAACACAATTTGGATAATTACGGATTATTTTCAAAAGCAAAGCTTTGAACGTCTTATTTATAGTCCAAATTAAGAATAACGTGCTTAGTTTTTACAAACTTTAATTATGAATAAGGCACCGCAGTCTCAACAAGAGGAAAGACTAATTACTGAAACAATAAACTGTTCCCCGTATAATTTCTAAGACAAAACGCCTCATCGTTAAAACAAAGTGTAAGGTTAAAATTGAATTGTTTCTACATACCTAAAGTTTTACAATGTGAAAATGTTTGTCTAGGAGGAAAACGTTGTCTTTAACGAGAAATGCCCACTCGAGGTACTCGAACAAGCAGTAAAAACTTACACTCGAGATCTCCACTTTCTGCAACGTATTGGCACCGGGACTTAAACTGAGTGTTATCGGTAAATCAGATTCTTATGTGAGTTACAATGCAGTACCATTTATCGAAAACCACCCAGCGAATTGGCTCGGATTTAGCCGCATCAGATTGTTGGTCAAAAATACTACACCGTAACGAATTCGTGACCAAAGTGAATCTACAGGGGAAAATTAGCTACTTGAAGAATGCAACGTTCCTGCAACGGTTGAAAAAAAAAAAATTTCTTGAGTTCACAACATTTAATTTGCAACTCTAAGGTACATGAAACAAAAAACCAATGGTGGTTCTTGATTCAACCCCCCCTTCGCTAAAAAACGTACCCCTATACAGGAACGATACACTCCACCGACCATCAAACGTACATTCGTTGCATTCAACATACAAACGTTGCATTCTTCAAGTAGCTGGAAAATTGATGTCACACGTCCATTCGCAGATTGTTGAGATTTATTTGTTTAATTATTTATTTGGTCGCAACGTTATCGCTTTTAAGAAATCGTCACGGTATGTCGTTCGGTATGATTCGCCAACAAGCTCATTACGTTACGAGCGAGAGAGGATAACCGCATGTTAGCGCGAAGTGGCTCGTCAACTGTGAAAACGTTGATTGTACTCGGCATTACAACCATGCGTTAAGCTCTCCGTGAAATGTCGAGTGTCTCGAATCGCAGAGATTGCCATTGCATATAAGGACAATTGAGTTCATTAAGCCGCCCCATTAATCCCATTTATTATAGTTAGATACGCTAAAACCAAGGAGGTTCAAGAACGCGTCAGTAAGTTCGCCAAGTTCATGAGTCGTCGTTTTCTTTTACTCCGAAGAAAAGCTTCATTGAAATTGTAATTAACGCTACATGCAGAAAAATATTTGGTTGAACCAATAACATTTTCGGCCGGCTCAATAATAAAACGTGGATGTTGTATGTAAAACCAAATATTTTAATGGCATGGCAATATTCGTTAGTTAATAACATTCGGTTTATTACATCCGATATCGCGGTAGAGCACGCCTAATATTAAAGTAATAGAATACATTTACCCTAAAATATTTGGTTTAATGTCTAAAGTATTTTTGGAAATTAACGAAATGCAGCCAATCAAACGATCTTGTTCGGTAAACCATATTTTGTTTTCCGCGGAAGAACCGCTCAACAATTACAACGATGATTTCGATTGAATTTCGGGAACTTGAACAATTGTAATTGTTATTCCTAAATTAAAAAATTGTCCGGTTAATCAGAATTTAATATTGAGCCGTCTAGTTCAAAATTACATGTTTATTGTTTACAGTCATGCCGAATTGATTCGTCAGAATAATTTGATTTTTAACTAACTAGATAAAAATTACGAGTTTCTGTCACGAGTTGATTAATCGAAATAAATGGATCAGACGTGAGGTTAATTGATAATTAATTATGCATTGCTTACAATGTCAACTGTAGACTGGGAAGTTCGAAACGTGTACGGAGAAATGGATTCAGGGATGTCAATTAAACCTGGATTGAATCAGGCAGGGTATTTGGGTAATGACGATTGCAGGATTGCTTCGGAGTACCTGTTTGGTTACGCAATTACGTCCCTTTAAATTGCTCCACGAGCCGAATCAATCGAAGTCTATGTTGCATAAGTGGCAGATAAAATGAAGGACTTAAGGTACCTATAGTCACTTTAAAGTTTAATTTGAGTTGAATCGATCCCCTACAGGGTTTAATGAACCTTGCTAATTTAGTTTAAACGGTTGAGCTAATGATACACTCTGTCGTGTACCGAACTGAAGGATTACGTCAGAATAGTTAACATAATTTAAGATAAACATGATCCAAGCATGATTCCGGTTGAATAGAACTGAACATGCCACTAAATAAGACCATTTAATTGCATGAACTATATACCGTCATTGTCAATTAATCATTAAATAACATAACCTGTCTATACTACACCCTTAGAAAAACGTAATACATTCTTGAAACATGTATTGGATGTTTTACTCAAATACGGTATACTGAAATTTATCATACATTAATAGATGTTATTAATGTACATTGTTTTTAATTGTATCAATTAGTTTAAGAAATTTCCGATAAAACGTCATAAAATTCGAAACTTGTTCATACATGTATAAATACTGCATTTCAATTTAAATCATTGTATCAAATCTGACATTTTCGTATAACATTGTATAACAAAAATATGTGCAATTTTCAAATATCTTTAACATGGGACAAGAAATTTAACCTTTAACGGTTGGACGGTTGTGCTGTATTTATAGTTGAGTATTACAACAAAAAAAAAGTTGTCGACCATCAAGGATTATGTTATGGAAATCTAAAGGGCACTTGATGAGAAATGTACTTTCAGAACAGAAATAACATTGATTCAAGATGCCATATAACGTGGTTATCCCAGAGAACGTTCCTTTAAAAAGAAACATATTTTTATATATAGTAAATATAAAAATATAAAAAATAATGTATGAACACGTGACAACTTTCTTTCGTCGTATGGATGGCAAAGATCTCTCAAACGAGAACCTAAAACTCGATATTCTCACTCTGGTATAACCAGAAAGGCTTCCATTTCAAGTATCTCGACGAACAGAAGCCCTCAAACAAAAGAGTTACAGAAACTTTTATACAGACGGAAAACTCTTCTACCCACTCTTGACAAGGCTTTGACGAAATTCCGTCAGGACCTCGAAGGAGCCAAAAACGACACTTCATTTCATCTTCAGGCTTCGGCCATTGTACTTCATCTTTTGACTCTGCCCACTTGATTTAGCCTTTTGACTTCAACCACTCCTCTTCGACTTAATCTTTTCCAAACCGTGTGCTGTGTCAATTCCGAGGCGTTTACTTTCATTATTACCTCAAATTGAGCTCCAGAACCCTTTCTCATTTGTCTTCGCTTCCATTTTCCGTCTCTCAGCCGTCTGTCGTTTCCTTTTAACGATTCGCTCTCTGGAACGTAACATCTACGTATGCATGTGTGCATATGTACTTGGCGCGAAACTCTGCCGAGTTTTAGGATACTCGAATCGAATATTCACGTCCGATCGCGTCTTCCAATGTCTCGCATCGCATGACGTGCTCTCCCTGATCCTATTCACGGCTTAAATGCAGTTATTGAACACTATCTATTGCCCTTTTCTTTGAGAATATCTTTGAGCCTGCAACGGTCGTGATAAAAACGCCCCAATTGAAACTAGGTGCACTTCCTTTCGTTCATTCTGTTTAGGTATTGCTGCTGGCATATTATCGAGGATAATATTTCACGGCGGATGGAAAACGGAGGAATTTATTGCAATTACGATAGGACGAGAAAATATTAAACAAATTATAGGGATTAATCCTCTGCGGACGGGACTTTTTCTTTGTAATGACTTTTGTATGACTTTCCGCAGAAACGCGTCCGTAAAGGATTAATTATATTGCGCAAGTATTTTCTTCTTGAAGAGTAAAAACATGTAAGTAAATAGTACGTATTGATATCTGACTATACAAGATCGCTGATGCTTATTTAATATATTTTTCTCATAACCGTTGTATGTGTGAAAAACTGAATATGTTTAGATGCATTAATAGATTTTGTAGTAGCGATCTTATTTGCGCCATATCCGTGTACATTCTTTATAATAAGTACATTCTTACTGTATAGTAAGATGTCTGATGTAAGATAAAAAATTCATTTACTCGGTAACTATAACCCGTTGTTCTCCCAATTTATTGAGATGTCGATTCCTGATCTCGAGTCACACTCGACAAAGGAGTGCAAAGGGTTAATGTATAAAATGTTTCGTGTATAAGATTTTGCCATAAATGGATTTTCTTTCCTTCAAGATAATGTTTCTGAAAGTGCAGAGAAATGATCACGATTGTTCTATAAGTCTGTCCAGGATCTGGGTCGCGTGGCCATTGAACGTTGTATAACGAGTCTTCGGAATCCTTTTAACACATAAAATAAAACATTCCGTGAGCAATTCGAATACATTGTTGTGAAGCTACAATTTCCCCCTCTTACTACCAGCCAAGAAGTGAAATACAATAGAGGTGTCCGATACACTATGATCCGTAATCATACCTCACCAAAAAGACGTCATTTATCTAAAGCATTTAAATGGCTAAAAGATGTCTTTTAACATTAAAAGTAAAGTAGTTCAGGTTTTATTTCACGAATATAACAGGTAATATGCTGGGGCAGGAGGGAACTGCGTTGAAGCAGTTCTTAAATGATCTACAAAACTGACTTTTTTAGAAAGAGAAAAAAAAATAAACTCAAGTGACCCTTTACATATTTTCAAGTTTACAGGAATATTTAATACTTATATATTTTCTTTTAACAAGGGAGCTAAAAATGATCTGCTTGCGAAAAGAATGTACGAGAAATATTTAAACTTCACCTTCAATAAAAACAAAAACAGATTAATCGGATCTTTCACGGATATTGATGGATATAATTAACTTATAGAGAGAATGTACAAATTCTCTGGCGCAGATATCCGATATTAATAGATATTTCTTAAATTGTTATAGACATTAAAAACGTATCCTTGTTGTATATATTTCATTCCTTCCTTCCGAAGGGATTAACGAGGCACATTGTTGTAACACGTATGCAAATCATTATTTTAGCGAAAATGAAACAGTTTAAATAGATTCCTCGTGTCATCTCGAGAAATTGTCACTTCTGGAATGATTCCATCCGTTTTATAATAAAACTTCAGACACGTCTCTGTTAATTTCCTGACACGTTAACGCACATTGCTCCAAGGCGTTGCTCCTTTAATATTCGATAATGCACCGGTAATGACGTGCATGCGCGACTCGTCACATAACCGATTAAATTAAACCCAGACACATGAATTAGAGGTGCAGTGCGCCAGATGTGCAGCTATTGCGGCTAGCAGAAAATGCCGAGAGGTAAACTGCAGAAATAATTTTAAATTAATAGGTGCAATCAGTGCAACTAAACGTGCCGATTCCCGGCAACACCTACGACGCGCGGAGCTACATCGCTGCGATTATTTTAGCCAATTACTTTCAGCTATACTGCGTAATCGATTCTCTTATCGATCAACTTGATCGACCAAGAGTGCCAGCCCTTGTCCGTTCATCTTTGCTCCTCGTAATGACGATGACGCTATCGTCCCGTTAGCTCGCAAGAAAGGCTTTAATTACCGTCACATCCGCGCATCATTCACAAACTTCAAAACTCGATCAAGAGACCAAGAGAGAAAGAGAACCCTTTGTATTAGCCTAATCTTTCGTGGGGAAGTTCTACGATGAATCGCTAATGGGTCATTACTCTAGATTATCGGAAACCCATTAAAAAAAACCTTTTGCCTTTGAAGGTGAGAAAAGTTTCGTATCTTTCCAGTTTGAAATGAAGTATTAAGAAAGATTTTCCTGAAGAATGAAGTATTTACAAAAATGGCGCCGGTTAGATAAACGGGTAAGAAACTATGACGGGTGATAATGAAGATTACTGCATTTTTTAAATTATTTAGCTAAACCTTTATTTATTGTTTTTTTTGTTCTTTTCTGTGTACATGGTATATTTACTTTTAGTTTTTCTGTACCTTCCTACTCTTCTCTGCAAGATAAATTATCATTAATTGTGCCAAATTACGTTTAGTTTTGCATCGACGAATCGTGAGTGCGATTCAGTTGAGGTAGTGGAAAGTTAAAATAATGTAAAATAATGCACTGTTATCCAAGGTCGAAAAATTGTATATTTGAAGGAAATCATTATTCGAACAACCTTCTTGTGTCCCAATTAGTTTTTGTAAAGAAGATATAAAAAGATTCCGATGAGCCAATTTATTGATGTAGCAGAAAGTACTTCATTTTTCAGTACTTTCCTAGATCGCGGGTGCATGTAAAGTCTAGAGGGCTAAAATGAAGGTTGACGAAATTGATACCAGACTTATAATATTACCATAGGTCACTATAAATGTCGACGTTATTATGAAACAAATTGACAAAGGATAACTTGAAAGCCATCACCGATATGAACGAGGTTTTTATATGATAAATTATATTTGTTCGTAAATTCCAACATCAATTTGTATAAAATAAGTTGCACATCCCAGAGACACTGTATGGCTCAATTACACGTAATGTCAGTTTCATAGGTTATATACGTTCCTATTCATCGTTACCGTACTTTATGGTCCCGTCATACATTCTGTAAGATTACTATGCAACGTTTCAACATTTTTTTGACATCAGGTGTAGAAACTATGATAATGTGAGAAACGCGTGGGAAAATGATAAGGGGATGTTAAAAAAGTGAAAATGTGAAAAACGTGAAGCTGAGAATGGGCAATAAAGTTGCGCATATTGATTTCTGACGGTGCATTATTCACATTGAGATGCTTGAGTTCCAATTACCGAATAATTATTTTAAAATTAAAACTGCCCAATTTTCGTTTTCTGATTAAAAGCGAGTCTGCTATAAGCCTCCCAAACTTACAGTTTTACCCTCTGAAAGAAAGATAATGCAAAAAGTTTCGAAAAAGTCCAATCGATCCTTAAAGTCATCTATGAACTTTCGACTCCACATGTATTCCAAATGTCAGCGGCTTAAATTTGTTTACATTTGACGAATTCAATAAATTATTGCAATTATTGAGTTCTCTATTCCAAATTGCAGCGGCTTAAATTTGTTCGTACTTGAAGGTTCGACAAGTTATTGCAATTGTAGGGTTCTCTTTGTATTGTCCCTAATCGTTGGTGTAATCAACTATGTCAGCTGTGCGACGACGCGTAAATGTACCCAAATACATAGGAATCCATTGAAACACGGAGAGAATTCGGTAGACGAGAGCGTTTACCTCCGACATTATTCTTGGAACGTGCGCCACAACATTTTAGCGGTAGACGCTACGGAGCCTCGAGTAAACAGGTGGTCGCTTTTTCCTGGTTGTTGCATTCGTTATTGGTCGTTGTCGTGAAATGTATTAAATTAACGGTGCAACTTGGTCCTGCTAAGTTTTGTTACTTCAGCCGGTGTAGCCGGTTGTTACGATTTCAATGCCCCTTCCGTATCGCAGGCGTCGTATGTTCTCGAGTCGTGGAAACGTATTTCAGGAAATTTTCACGAGTTTCTGGCGAACGTGGTCATTACTAATAAATCCGTATCAGAGCAAATGTTTTGCAGAAATACGAGCTGTTGTATCGCGAGATTGATTTCATTGCATAGACGGACGTACTACAGTGATGGCATAATATTAATGAGTATTGCAGCCATTATGACTTATCGGTGAATTATATAGACGAATGTTGTCGAATTTTTAATAAGTTAATGGTTCCTTTCACTAAACTATTACATTTGGTACTTATCGTCATAGGAAACGCTAAATTAAAGTCGATACTATCACAAGTACAGTGTTAAAAAAATGTATTATAATTTTATAACATATTTTCAAATAAAATATATAACATGTATTATCAATTTAGTACATATGTATAATAAATTTATGATATATGTTATAAATTTGTGTTGATCGGTACATGATATTAAACGTTTTTTTCTTTGCAAATAAACAAATTTCACATATGTTCCGGGCACGTTCGAGGACGATTTTAGAGACGCCCTACCTTAAAAGTCAAAATAAATCTTTTCCTTCCTCCTTCCTACGTACATTATATTTACCTCATAGAAAAGGAATTTATACGTTTTTTGTGGAAGTTCTAAAATAATTTAACTTGCTGATAGAGCCGTAACCAACTGAAGCGTTTAACGATTTTCTGAGAATAATCGAAGTGACCTTGCAAACCTTAATTAATCCTGAAGGTAATAATAGAAATTCCACAAAAAACATAGATACCTAATGTGGCATTCGAAAATGTTGCTGAATCGAAAGAATTTAAGAAAATTGAACCAGTGGTGGTAATCATTTCTATTTTTATAGATAGGGTCGTAACAATTCTTTACCTTTGCGAATACCTGGGGGTGACGTTCAAGGACTTTCTAGGAAAGATCGAAGCCATGATACACGAAAGTACGCTCGTAGAATACTCAACTGGTCTAAAAGTCGGTGTGGTACTTTCAGTCAAGAGTGCGGAGCTATTAATCACTCCAGGGCCAAAGAAAAAAGAGTTCCATGTTCTGGTTACGGTGAAAAATGTTGCAGGAGTTTATATCAACCAAAGCAAATCCTTCTCCCCTTATCGGGGCGCTCCGACAAGGAAAATTCCGAAAAAGCAAAAGTGAATTAGATACGTGAGAGTGCATTCCAAGGAAGAATTATTTAATTTTCCTCGAGGGGCTATTCGCTTGCAAATCAGTAAAAACGATATTCTTCATTACCTTTCATCTTATATGATAAACAACAATGCGATTCGGTAACAAGGGACAATCGGCCGTAAAATTGTGGCATTGTTTTCGTGATTTCCAAAGATTTCCAGTCATTTTTTCTTGCGATATCCACCTTATTTCAACATGATTTCAATCGTTAAAATCCATGATTTCCTGAGTAAATACCCCTTCGGTCTTACTGTTAGAAACTGGAGCATTTCCTACTTTGAAAGTAATAGATTTTGAGTTGCCAGAAAAGTGAGTCATGTTAAAGAGGAATGGATTCCAAGGCCTATTATAGAGAGGTAAATTTCAACGTGGAAGGATCTGTTTCCGATAATGATGGAATGAAGAGTATTTTTAGGACATTATAGAAACGAAATTTCTCACAGGGATTAGAAAATTATGGATGAAAATCGGGGCAAAGTAGAATTTAATAAGGAAGGATCGATGCATCGTACGGTCTCTGATATTCCGAAGTTCTGTAATGGCAGAACTTCTAACTTTTTGCCAAATTTGATAAGTTGAGGACCTCACTTGGAGGACCTAGTTCTGCGGGTCAACCAGGTGCAAATTATTCCAGTTCAGTCGATGAAAGTTTTCCTGCCATTACTTGACACACTCGTAGAAGTCAAATTAATTCTACAGAAGTTGCATTGAATAGTTCCGATGTGTCATCAAGTTTTCCAAAAGTATTAAAGAAAATAGGAAGTAATCATTTTTAATATTACAAAGCGCAGACTCGTGTAATAATAAATTCAGTTATTTATTAACTACTTAACGAAACATAAATGATATTCTGGCAATATAACATCAACCTAAAGTATGTTTATTTAAACATTGAAGTAATCATGACATGTTTATGTATGATAGAGGAGAAATGTGATACAAATATGCGATTTTACATTTTTCTTTCAAAAGAACCTATCCAATGAGTGTTTCGTAATATATTACATGCACTTCTGTATAATAAAGATCAAAAGAGATGGTATTAAAAAAGAAGCAGAAAGTCGTTTCCAACCGACTGCTAAGCAGTTATAATTCTTCTTTATCCACGTCCCGAAGAATTCAAAGTTTCATAAGTTACTTAATAAAGTTCGTTTAATTGTGTTTGCACCCCAATACCTGGGTTACGTCCCCCTTTTCAAGTTAACGTTAATTAGCGCCCTCCTGTTTTTCTTACTCATTAGGTTTTTACAATTATTTTTAACTATCATCCCCGGCGCGGCTTCGCTCGCGATAAGTGCAAGTAGACTTCGAGATTTATAATCTTTCTTTATTATCTCTTTTTTCCCCTTTAAGTGTTAGTTAGGACAAAATCCTGAAATTGGTTTTTAAGCATTTGTACGTGTACTCCGTTTCAATAAAAACGAAGTCGATGTCTCAGCGAGCTTCGGAATTATTAAGAAATTTGTAAAAATACATTTTACTCCTTTTCACCCTCTTAGGGGTTAAATTTAAAAATATCTCGTCTTAGTGAGAACCTACGTTGCGAAAGGAACATACCCCTACATTTCATGTTTCTATGCACAGCGGTTCGAGTTAGAAGATGATGAGTCAGTCAGCAAATCAGTCAGGGATCTCTTTTATATGTATAGATGTATATGACAATTTATATTCCACATTCTGTATCACGAAACAAGATTTTTAAGTTTGGTTATTCTTTCCTTTGGACTGAGTTGGTAGTAAAAGGTACTCTTACCTCTTCTCGGTTATAGACAATTTTAGCGTACAAAGTATTATCGTTGACCACCCATCTCGTAATTTCAAAGCGTCACCGTAAAACGATTCGACGTGATGACTTTCCTTCCGCCAAACTTCTTCACGAAACTAGGCAATGAATTTGCAAACTCCTTGGTAATATCTTAAAGGCGACGTAATTCTAAACTACAAAGGCGATATAAAAGTTCCAACGAATATCTACAAAAGAAGGAACATCTAAATTTTAAGAAACAGAATCTACGGTAACGGAACAAAAGACGAAGGGAATAAAAAATCCTAGGAACAAAGGGCGCGGTTGGCGGGAAAAAGAAGCTCCAAATCGTTACAGTTATCCCGTTCGGCATGAAATCGCTGCGAAACCGGAAAAGCGCATGATCGATGCAAAGGCACGTTTCCGGGTACGTTAATAGCCGGAACAGTCCGAGCCATAACCTCACAAGTTCGCCGGAAAGTCAGAATGAGGAATCGCATCGTCCGTGTTTCGTATCGAGGAACATGACATCGACTTACGGTAATAATGTCATATTTTCGGACAAGTCGACGATAGAAACAACGGAGATGAGAAATCGTGACGCTTCGCGTCATTTCCATTTCATATGTCGACTTGCACTAATATAATACAATTTTTCCTGAAAAATTGACAATTTGTACGAAAGCCCGTGTCCGAAAACGACAATAGTAGCAGCTATTCGATTCACAGCCTCGCAGGGGTTTTTATGAAGTCCTTGAAAGTGGAGACGAGGAATCGCGACGCTTCGCATCATTTCCGTTTCATATGTCGACTTGCACTAATATAATTCCATTTTTCCTGAAAAATTGACAATTTGTACGGAAGCCCGTGCCCGCCAACGACAATGGTAGTAGCTATTCGATTCACAGCCTCGCAGAGGTTTTTATGAAGTCCTAGAAAGTGGAGACGAGGAATCGCGACGCTTCGCATCATTTCCGTTTCATATGCCGACTTGCACTAATATAATACCATTTTTCCTGAAAAATTGACAATTTGTACGGAAGCACGTGCCCGCAAACGACAATGGTAGCAGCTATTCGATTCACAGCCTCGCAGAGGTTTTCATGAAGTCCTAAAAAGTGGAGACGAGGAATCGCGACGCTTCGCATCATTTCCGTTTCATATGCCGACTTGCACTAATGTAATATCATTTTTTCTGAAAAATTGCCAATTTGTACGAAAGCGCGTGCCCGAAAACTTCAACGGTAGCAGCTATTCGATCCGTAACTTCGCAGAGGTTATCATGGAGTCCTAGAGAGTAGAGACGATAAATCGTAACGCTCCGCGTCATTCTCGTTCCATATTAGAAACCGCGATGCCGGCTGCATTAATAATATGACTTTTTCTCCGGAAAATGCACAGCTGGGGAAAAACGCGTTTCCCGGGACGACGGCAGCAACGGTCCGGTCCATAACCCCGGAGGTTGGTCGGGAAAGTCAAGAGTCGACGTCTCGCGTCGTTCCGGCGTCGGAGAACGTGATGCCGTCGGAAGTAAACGCGTTTTCTGCGACGCGACGACGCTCGCGTTACTCTCGTTATTTTCACGGGCAGCCGCCGCACGGAAGACCCGACTTGCATTAATAATGCCATTTCGCAATGGCCGACGAAACGTGTCGTGAGGGTCTTCAGCGAGGGACGGCCAGGCCGGATGACCCTCGAGGTAAGAATCCGACGTCTCTAGAACCCACTAGTCTCTGGCTAGATGGCGCCTCCACTTCGGCGCTCACTTAAGCTTCTTCCTCTCTGCTTCCCCTCCCGGACTCTTCCCCGAGTCCGCCTCTGCTTTTCGCTTCTCTTTCGCGATCTACGCGGCTTCCGGCCCAACGATGCTTCTTACATGCCCAGGGACAAATGCGCACGTATGAATGTCGCCTACGTGATAAAAACCGAAAGACTGTCATTAAGTTGTAGTGCCGAGACTAGGCGGTTTACGGGGATTTTCTGGTCGTCGGTGCTCTACGTGCCGAGCTTCCTCCTTTTTATTTCAGAAACGTGCGTTTTTTCGAAACCCCGGGTCGCTTGTGATCTAATGGAACCTCCATTGTGCTGCATCCTTGGCAGGGTTTCGCGGTTTCGGACACTTTCAGATTTGAATGTATACCGAACGTGTCTACGGGAGAATTTGTACAAAAGTATTGAAAATCTTGAGCGAAACGGTAAGGTGGGAAAAGAAATGTCGACTACGGTATCATACGAGGCCTGTTAAGCTTATAGCGGATTATAAATAATACATGTCTAGCGTCGCCAAATCGAACTCCATGAACTCAACGAGGTAACAAGTACTCGAGATATCCTCTACTGATTTCTTTTGGTTTCGTAGATATAAATGAAGGGACACGTATTATTAATACGGACTAATTCGCGAGTTTAAGATATGAAGACCACTCCCAAAAACAGTTTTCGAACATTTTCTAGTAAACGAAATAATAGTCCTCGACCGAATTGTAATTAGTTTAGTTTCAGCCAGCGAGTCCACCAACACATCGTATTCAATTCCGCTTACTAGAAGTAGAAGAAGAAGAAAGAAAGTATCTCAGATGTACCTCGCGTTGCAACTCAGTTGCACTTACTTCCTATGAACCAATTCTTTTGCCTCATCCTCCGGCACGGATATACATAAAGTTGACATTGCCACTTTAGCACAATTCATTAAAATTTGTTGGAGAATTTATTGCTTATCTATTGCTTTTTTATAAATTCTGCAACCAATTTTATTGAATTGTGCTAAAGTGGCAATGCCAGCTTTATGTATATCCGTGCCGGAGGATGAGGCAAAAGAATTGGTTCATAGGAAGTAAGTGCAACTGAGTTGCAACGCGAGGTACATCTGAGATACTTTCTTTGTCGGTGAACTCAGTGAACACGGTAAACTCATTGATCTCAGGGAACTCGGTGAAAACAGTGCCCGGTGAAAAAAGTATAAGCGACCAATAACGGTCAGGGTTGACCATAGCGAGAGAACAAAGCGGACTGTCCCGGAGGATGAGGCAAAAGAATTGGCTCATAGGAAGTAAGTGCAATTGAGTTGCAACACGAGGTGCAGAATCTTGGTGAGAGTAATATATATGTTGCTTTTCCGATTGCTATCTCTGCTTGGCAGATCTGAGAACGAACGATTTGGAACTTCCGGATAATCGCTTCTCTCGGGCTCGAACAATAGTACAAATCTTTCCGCTGTCTTCCCGTGGTTGGTGGAATCGATGATTGACCTAGATCGAATGACACCCCGTGCTACCAAGCTTTTTCATGTGACCATGACCGAATCGTCTCAAAGATCATGCCGTGAAAATTGATCGCACTCATGCAACGACGACTGGAGCCAAAAATGTTGTGGAGCCGATTTTTTATGTAACGATGGAATTATTTCTATAATGTATCTAGACGGCAATAGTGTTAATTTGGCCTGTTGATCGTTGGCTCTTAGAAAGCAATTTAATCAGGGTTGCGAAAAAAGGGAGTCCTAAAATTCGACCCCCCTTGCCGAGAGAGGGTATGGACATCTATGTTTAGTGGAAAAATCACAGGTTATCTATCCATCTTATACTCGTATGTAAAAAGTCCCTGTCTGACTGACTCTCATCATCATCCATCCCAAACTGATAAGCCTAGAAATGTGAAATTTCGGGGGTGTATTCCGTTCGCAATATAGATGCTCACTAAGGCGGGATTTTTCGAAATTCAACCCCTAAGAGGGTAAAGGGAGGTAAAATGTGGATTTACAAATTTCTTAATATCTTTGAAACCAGCTGAGATATCGACACGCTCAAATGCCTAAAAACCAATTTCAGGATTTTGCCACGATCAACCCCGAAGTGGATTAAAAGGGATTTACACATACAAGTTTATTAAGTAACAAATGTTTATAAATTTCGAATTCTACTTTTACATATCGCGTGCGAAGCCGTGGCGGGGGTGCTAGTCGGTTATGAATGCTTTAAATTATTCAAGCTGATATCATGCGCATGTATAGTCAAGTTCGAGTCAAATTAGTAATGCAGGTACTGTTAAAAAGAAAGCGACGTGATGAAATTAAAATGGAAAATTGGACAAGAAATTCGGAGTAAAAGTCCTAAGAGTCAAGAGTTCACGGTGGAAGTAAAAAGTAAAGAGTAGACCGTGCCGAGAATTGATGTTACCTTCAATGGTAATTTCCGGTGACGTATCTCCATTGTCAGATCAAACGATCGAGTTCCACGAGAAAATGCCTCTCCGAACCGATGATATGCCCCAGGATCGGAAATTGACTTCTGCCAATATCTAAATCCACTCATTATTTGAGTTCCGGACTGTTGACGAATGATCAGCTGATCCGCCGATGTGTGCCATTTTTCTAAGAGATTATTATTGATTTTCCTCCCCATCCGCGCACGAGGGAAAAATCCTAGAATTTGGCACTGGTAAATTGACATCACTTTCTTTTCCGAATTTTGGAATATGAAAAATGGAAAGATGCCCTACGTCACAAATTTTACTAGATTGTACCTGCTTATTGTGAGCTGTAGTTTTTATTGGTAATTTGTATATCAAAATTCGAATTCGTTGATGCAATTTCTGCTTCGCGTTGAAGCGTGGGATTGAATGTTAATAGTGAGTCGCTTTTGACGTAACTTTACCCTACTGACCGATACAGAGAGCTATCAAACAATCACAACCAATGTCTATAGTAACAAAAGTATTCTATTGCAGTAATAGAAACTGGGTTGCAAACGACAAGTCGAGTACTTAAACTGACAAACGTCTGAAAATGTCGGCCAATTTCTCATCTTAAGAATATAGGACGAAACGACATTACAGTCCACGGTAAGTGGGTAACATAAAAAATGTATCAACTCGTTTTGGTCAGACGGCGGGATATTCTCGACATAATGCCTAATCATATCCCGACTCTCGTCTGTAAAAGGTTAATTCAGTTTAGGTTCAGTTCAGGTTAAAAATCCCAAGGGAAATTCTCAGAGGCCATCGGCATTAAAATTTCCTGCCACTGTTTGCGGGCACCGGGCTTGTTTTACGTTCTTGTAGATCGTTTGCAAGCAAAATGTTTAAATGTTGCAGATTGTACCAAAGAATGTTTAAATAATAATCGAAGGAGGAAATAATCCAGAGAAGCTGAATCTCCTTCCCGTACAAACAACTTCATAGAGAACATTCAGTAATAAAATTGTAATATAAAGTGTGATAACCATACGTTAATCATGAGATGCAATCACTGCATTCCAAACATTCCATAAAATATAACAAGATAATTTTAAACGACGCTATAGTTTTTCCTCTTTGAATTTCCACGAATTGCTGTTGCGTTCTAAGAAGGGAATTTATTAAAAAAACATTTTTGTTACAAACAATTAATTGTAGTAGTAATTAGAATTTGTAATTGTTTTACAAATTCTAAATTATTTATTAAACAAAATCGGGGCATTAGAAATATTCCATTATGACGGACACATTGAAAGTGAATCACTGCAAAACCTGTACTCGTTTCCCCCGTCAATCATCATTCCTTTATATCATTTATATTTCCTCTTTTTAATTTTGATTAATTATTTTCCTTATACGCTGTACAATAAAAACATGTATTCAACTAGATTAACCCATGGAGAATTTCTTACATGCTCCAATCTGGTTTACTCTTCCGGCTTTACCCCAGGAAATGTTAGTAAAGGGATTAATTGCCTCCTTAGTATTTCAATTACCGGTACCAAGCCCGATAATCCTCCCCGATAATTCCACATATAAGCACCATCACGTGCTTCAATTATCTGCCATAAATCGGGATAGCTAATTTTTTTCAAACGTGTCAGGAAATTTCACTCCGGTTCGATATGTAATTGTATGTCTCTCCCTCTCGGATTAGGGGTTGCGTCTAGAGAGAAACGTGCAATTTTTTTCCCACGTACTCTCATGTTTTTTTTATAACTGTTGTGGCTGCGACTTCCATATATACGGTGGGAGATATCGACCTCCGCATGTGAAACATGTAGGAAAAATTCATGAATCTAGAATCTAGAAGCCCATGCGTTCCTACTCTCGACCTAAATGTTTCGTTACCAATGCATATTCGCGTTGTGATTTACTAACGCACGGAATCACTGCTATTTATTTTAGTCTCACTGCAGCGATGTATAGTCCGAATATTTAATATAGGTTTCAATCGAGCAGCTTATCCTCGGCATGGAAAAACAAACACAGCTTGCCAATAAAATAGCACCCAAAAATAAAAATCGTGCAAATCAGAAACCAACATATATCATTCAGAATGATGCAGGGAGATAGTGATTCAATTTCAATTTAAAAGACATTTGTAATTACAGAAGTATGATCCTAGCCTTCTTTTAAATTTATTAACGTGGTTATTAATTAACTACATGGTTATTGGATTTGCATAACTTCAATTTCTAGGTGTTGAAGTTTTTTTTTTTTTTCCAAGGATCGTATGTAAAAACGATCCGACAATGTCAACATTCCCATTATATTGAGGCATCTATTGAGGTAATTAAATCATAAGATGGTAATGTTTCGTGCAATTTTTCTTAACATATATGTACTGGGGCGAATTCCTTTTTAATTCCCGCAAACGAAGTAAAGGGTTTCAGTGACTTTAATACTTATTAATTATTGCAAAATAAATATTCCCTGAACATGATGTAAAATATTATTTGTTTCTTCAATCTAAGTTATATTGATTTCCAATTCTATATCTTTATCATTGTGAACTAAAACTGTACATATACTTGGAAATGTTATAATGGTGTCATGATCTTTTTCACTTTTAATATTATACACATTTATCTTCATAATATGTTTTTACTGCATGTATTACTTTTTGTTTCAGGTACGTGTAACTTTATCTGCAAGGATAATATGTAAGTAAATATCTAAGTGTACAGAATATTCTAAAAAATGGGCCTTCTAATTTGAATACAATACACAAAATAACATGACGCGCTCGAATAGTTCCCCTAACAGCGCAAATACAATATTGATATTATTTCTAAATATTAATTAGAACGTTGAAAACAAAATGGGCGTGAAAAGTTGCCAAATGCGTAATAGTCGCTTAAATCGAATCCCTTGTATGTTTTTGCTATTATATGACATGTATGACATGTAGCACTAGATGTCACGAGGGTTAAATATCAACAATGATATAAGCAGAACAATATTTGATTGAATCAATAAAATTTTGGTTGGTTCACTAGAATATGGTTATTATGATGAAATATTTGATTGTCTACAAAGTTCTATGGTTAATAATTTTTGGTTGATTACATAAAATATTGTGGTGGATCACGCCAAGTTATAAGTAACTTGTTAGGTTTGACTAAGATATTTTTTAATGCAGTAAATCAAATTTTGATCAATAAACCATATTTCTTTTCTGACAAGTTGACATTGTAAGTATACTATTTAAATGACTAGGGCGCATTTGGCAACTTTCCCATATACCGGGAATTTAAGGAAGAAGTAATTGGAACAACCTCCCCCTAAAACTGTTTGCAAAAAGCTGACATTAACGTACTGAAAGGTAGATGGTGAAATGGTCCGAGCCCAAAAAGCAACATCCAACCAAACCCATTATCCGAGTGGGTGACGAGAGTTCAGGGAATGCCTCTAATGGCGATAATGTATTTCGCCGGGCCGATAGAAACATTTAAAAAAGAAATCCTTCAGCGGCAGCCTCCTCTTCCATTAAATTTCCCTCATCTCTGAACCTCCCAGCTCGAAACTTTATACAGCAGCCATGCAAATATTGAACCCCTTTGTATTCAACCTGGAGCATTGTTCTCTGGACTCCATTCTTATTTCGCTCCGTTCTCACTCTGTTCCGACACCCACAAAAGCAGGATGAAATGTAATGTACAGTCCACAAGATCTCGCGAGACGACCGATCCGTTTGCCGGAAGTATTGGTACAGGGATTCTTAAAAAATTCCTTGAGAGGTACCGCCCATTTCGTATCTATTTGCTGATAAAACTGAAAGACCTGGCGAGGCTGTATTAAGAAACGTGATAAGATCTCGGACAAAGTCATTGACTTTAATCAAGAGCTATTCTTCTTGCTCCAAACAACGCTCTAACGTGCATTTCATTCTTTTCTTTAACAGCTCCTGTCCCCGCAATAAAATCCCAAGATAACTTTCTGTAATATATTCCTCGCGTAATTAATTCTTTTTCATTATTAGGGACTGAAATTAGGGAATCGATAAATGCGATACCAAAACCGGATGTCTGTAAATGTCTGATTATTCATATAATGATTCCTCTGGTGAATTACGCGGCATTTTAAATTGTTACTTTTTTTAATAGATTGTCGTTTATCGTGGCCATACAGGATGATTACATTTTTCTGGTCAATTCTTTGGCTATTTACGCCGAACTTATGGACTCGGCTTCGGAAATAGCTGGCACCGCGAAAGAACTCATTGGTACCGGATATGTGAATCCTTTGCAAATTCAGTTTGTATCATAGCTATCGCACTTTTACGAGATCACGTGATCGTACAAGGACGAGGACGATATTCGCGGCTCGTGCACTTTATCTTCAAAGTTCATCTCGGCACGTCCTTGGAAGCCCCTCTGGAAACTGCACGAAACTCTATTATGCCGAATATGCATATCTCTCCAAATTCATGGCTGCGCTCGTCTGTAACTTCTAGACAGTGTAAAAGAAGGTACACAGTTATTGGTGAAAAACAATTGTCACATACTTTGCCTTAACTCGTTGCGTACGTAGTTACATCAGATATGTTATAGAGTAATAATCATATGATTGCACCTCGTATCAAATTAAATTGCGTATATAAACGCACTTTCATTTAGTTAGACGCATTTCAATTTAAAATGATATTTCAAAGAAGCCATTATCAAAATGAGCCACGTAAGCATACAGTCTGCAAGCTTCACAAAGAATGTCACATTTTGGAGATTGGGTGTCTGCAATGGTGAACTAGACAATGATGATAGAAGGCTGCATGTACTTCGGAATGACTATAGAAACCCAGTTCACATTTGACAATAAGTGACATTCGAAAGATCTGACACCCTACGAAGGTTCGTGTGAACTTTTAACGATGACGTGTGCCTTCCGGTCGCATTTTTCTTCGGTGGGAAAATATCTTTTCTCCTAGATGGTCAAATAGACCGCAGAGTCTGAAAATCCAACAGGACGTGCCGATGATTGTTCGATAAATCATACTTAAAGACTTTTTTTTTCGGAGCGAACGCTTAGTCAAAACGCACGTTTGCAAAACATAAATTTGTTTATTCGAAAACATGTGAAGAGTAGCTGTAACTTTTGCTGCGACATCAGCACAGCTGACTGATATACAGATCGTTGTTTTGTATATGCGTAACATGGATTTATCATGAACACATTTTTTTAGCTGACAGAAAAGAGTTTAAAAATAATTCACTAACATGTTAAATAAATTGCTTGGGGTGTTTTTAAGAACAAGACGCGAAGGAAAGGATAAATAAAAAAAGCTTGAATGAAGAAAAAAGCAAGGAATTGTAACTAAAAGTCTGCTAACAGAAGAAATGAACATACATCGAACTAAACCCTTAAAAAGGTGAAAGTAGCTATTAAACTGTTTTTAATTATAGGACAAGTAATACTTGTCATGTCTCATCTTGGTTTTCATAATTTCCTGCTAATACCTTGGCGACCGTTAAAATCGCAACACCTAGAAATAGCGGATACAAATATATTACATATTTTTGAAAAAGTTTATCGCGTTAGAGTAACAAATGATCAAAACTTGAAATACATCTCACAAGAAATATAATTTTAAACGTGTCCCGATCTCAGATGTTGCAATTAAGTCTATAAATGTCATTTCTTATTCTTCATTCCTAGCATTGCATTTTCATCGCCGGTGTAATAAAAGTAGTTCATGTCTTATTTGATTTTTCGTACACCTTATAATTATTAAATATATTTTCGCTCCAGACACGTTTCCAGGCTTAGTATAAGAATTCAGATTTTAGTGGAATCGATCGAATACTCCATCGTCCATTCCACGTCTCGGAGATTGGACCTAAATATTTCATAGAAAAATTGCGGATACGGTTCATAATCATGAAATATCCTGAACGCATACGTTGTACAGGACAATATACTGTACGATATACCAAAACGTATCGGGGAAAGGAAATTTAAAAACATGACCAAGCCCCCATTTTCCAGAACCCGTAAAAGGGAATCGCCACGTAACCGGAAGAATCGATTACACATACTGCCACGTCTTTGTAGTTATTTGGCATAACGAAGATTCCTCGAGCATGGGTGGGAGCCATGACGTACGGAGTCTTAATTCAAGCCGTGACGTCGAAAAAATGTAAATATTAAGGTGATCCGAAAGGCACCAACAAATTTAATCCACGTCAGGGAGAAGAATTTTTCGAACCGATGTACCCTCTGAAACAACATGCCACATTATCGACATTTCTATTCATATTAACACGTTCCGTGCCACGTGTACCACCGATAATACGCGTAAACCTCGGGTGGTACACGGCGTGGCACGGAACGTGTTAACAGCTGGATCGTACTACATTAAGTATTGTACGGAATTACATATTCTATGCATATTTCGTAGAATGGCTGTAAAGAGATCGGAGTAAATCTCAGGAAATCCCCGCTATTCGTGACTTTTGGTATTCGAAACGACTATAGGCACTATCAGTTGCATTTAGCGGCAACTAAATTTTGGGTCTACCAGCATTTATAAAGCACGCTTTGCTCACGAGATATCCGAGAATGTCATAAAATTGTTAATGAAATAAAATTGTACAGGTGTCATGGCCTTCCTTCGGGATTCTACAATCATGTATGTACTAATATTTGATACATTTCCGTGCATACAATTAGAAGAAAAATCATTATAAATACTTCGAAGCCTCGGAAACCACTTTCGCATCACCTTAAGGTGATATGAAAGAATCATTCTACATATATAAAACGTCAAAATGGTGATAAGACTTTTCTCCAAACGTGGTGCACCGAATCGTCTGAAACCTCAGCACGTGATTATGTAGGCCCTAAGAAAGAATGTGCGATGCTCATGAAATTTCAATTAAACTATTTTCTTTTATTCATTCCAGACTAGATCCAAGGACACACTTTTCTTTTTTCTTTTTTTCTTTTTGAAAAATGAAATTTCATGAGCATCGGTCCTTAGGGCCTCGGTAATCACGTGCCGAAGTTGCAAATGATTCGGTGCACCCAATTTGGAGAAAAGTTTTATCAATATTTTTACATTTATATATATTGAATGACCCTTTCATATCACCTTAAGGCTCGCCTTCGCGGAAAATCCGGGGATGGAGATTTAAGAGTGGTGCCAACAACGCTCGCCCTGCAAAGGGTGTGTTAGGCGCGGTTCGCGAGTACGTCGGCACATTCCAATAAATGCCTCTTGAACCCGACCCAAGTTTTCCCGAGCCCGGTCTTCGCGTCCTCCGTTCCATTCTCCGTGAACCCCTTTTGCATTCGAGCACTCCCCGAAAATACACGGCTCGACGGTGTCCCGAGAGGAACGTCGCCGGAACACCCGGTATAATTAATGGGGGAATTTTCAATGCCGCTCGTTCCAATTTTTTGCTACTCCTGCATGCTCTCTTGAAGACACTCCCCGTGAGGAGCATCCTCGTTTAATGACTCCACGTGACACTCGCTTCCTTGTCCAGCGTACCTCCTTCGGAAGTTGCCGCTAGACCCGGATCGGACTAACCCAACTTGACCTTACCCAACGCGACCTACCTTAAGGTGATATGAAAGCGGCATCCGAGAGGTCTCGTTTATGACATTCTTCTCCGAACTGAGTATACCAGATCGTTTGAAACTTTACCACGTGAAGATGTAGGCCCTAAGGAAGGTCCTGGCACCCAAGAATTTTTATTTCTTATCAAACAAAACGTTTAGAAGCTTGTAAACAGATCTAAAAGAATGAAATTTCATGGATGCAAGAGACCTTCCTTAGAGCCTCCATGTTCACATAGTAAAATTTCAAACGATTCGGTATATCTAATTCGAAGATAAGTTTCATAAGTTAGGCCCCCTCGGACGTTACATTCATATGATCTTAATATTTCAAAAGGGTGTATGATATTAAAAGAAACGTTTATTCATAAGAAATATTAAAATCTCGAGAATGAAAGAATGCCAGAAATGATAAAATACCAGAAATTTATTGGCGATGTTCAGAATTCCTGAATCTAGGGAAAAATCCCTAGGATTGGCAACGCTGCGTGTTACGCAGCGATGATAAGAGCTACTGTCGATGCGATACAGAAGATTTATGGCAAGTCTGATAGACGAAAAAGGATGCGCAGAAGGCCACGGGGGAAAATACTCAGATTACACCCTGAAGGGTTTGCAGCTCAGCAGCGACGAAACGCGATGAAATGCACCACTCGGAATCCGGAACAGCCAACTTTTCTCTTTTTTCTTCTCATATTCGGAAAAATCAATCCCGGAGACCTACGTCGGAACAGGATTTTAATTGGACGCGTCGACGTCGTAGCGGCTATGATCAGTCCATATTGCAATTAACACCCGCTACTAATTAATGTTCTACTTCCATACGGAAGCGTCATTTCGATCAACGCGTTTTTGGATTACCGAACGTCGTGGCAACTCGTTGAGAAGCGTCAACTTGGTCGCATTTCGATAAAGATTATCGAAAGCTTTGGAATTATTTTTCACCGATGCCAGGCGAGCGACGTCGCGTCAAAGCGTCGGCTTTTTACGAGATATTTTTCAATGAGCCAATGCTTTTTTACGATATTGCGACGAAACGTAGTCGATTCCACCGTTGAAAGGAAAAGAAATGGAAATATACGTCATCGCCCGTTTTTCATATTTTCCGAGATTTCTGTGGGAATGTCACATTCAAAAATGTATGTTATTAAGAAGTCTTGATAAGATCTTTTAATTATTCAAAACATATATAGTTGAATGGTTAAATTAAATGATCCTTATGTTCAGAGCTACGCATTTAGGTCCGAATGATTAAAGCAGGAAACTAATTCATTTTTCAATTATTATGAATTATTTCTGTGATTAACTGCAAGTTACGTACTAGTGAGGCATTAGATAACAGTAGTTGAGCATGGATAAACCGATGAGTAAAATATGGCTCAATGAAGAAATATATAAAGGTAAAATGGATGATTTTCTGGATTTCATCTCTTACCATTCCAACAGATTTTTACGTTCCACAGCCTAAAGAAATTGACAGGGTACATCAATAACTCTGTTCTATAACTATTGCAGGAAACACTCGAAGATGACGTATATCCTTAAACTGGGTCATCTTCTTACGTTTTTCAGAGCAATGGTTTAATAGAACAATTTTTCGACGCGTTATCTTCGGGCAATTTTGAAGAATATTTTCCCTCACTTCAAATTTCGAATATTTTTCACGCAGAACGGGAACTTTATTTTATGACTTAAGTTTATTTTTTACTTCGTTACTAAGACTGTTTTAAGGATATTTCATTTTAAGGGGCCTTTTCCTGGATAACTTTTTAATACCTATTGACGGTGTTTAAACTTCCCATTTTTCAAACAGGTACAAGAAAGAAATGAAACACCACATTTAAATACAATTTAAACATGTTATTAACCATACTTTTAGAAACATATTGATATAATTACTTATCACTTTACATAAAATAATGTTTGGATGATAATACATTGTAAAGACCGTATTTTGATGTAAAGCCTCGTTTGTCATAAGTCAGCAGGCAAACCGATCACTCCAGAACATCTCGCCTCTAAAAGAAGGATCATAATTAATACCTGCTCAGAAATGACCATTTTCATTAATTCCCGATTGCATTCAATAACTTTAAAAAGTCATTTTATAACAGTATGGAAATATTAGCACAAAAATAACAGATCATTAAAATGTTCAGTTACTTTGCTTTAACATAGCTGTCGGTGATCATTTCTATAGATAAATGCTCTATCACATTTACAGAAAATATGAACTTTGCGACACCAAAACTTCTTGAGATCATGTAACAAAGCATAAAAATGGCATTGCTTGGAAAATGATATTAAAACTCGAAAACAGTTCTTTTTTTTGCAATATATTAACGTGTACCTAAAAGTAAGGTTAATGATGAGTCCCTTTAAACGTGATATTCCATGGAATGCAAAAGTTTCATGGGGAAAGGTTTGGGTTCGTTTCATGGGGATGGCAAGACTATCATTGCTAAAACCCAAAATCCAGGCGCTATGTCCACGTAGATACGCATATTTCAGGCAATTCCGAGGAATTCCTGGCCGGGGCCCCACGCAAATGCACACGAGCTATTCTAGGTGGAAACTGAAAGCCGGGCTTAACCCTGATTATTAATGATTTACTCACCTCCCATTGGCTTGAATAGCGGCCACGAGCCGTCTCCGTCCTGGGGGTACCAGGGTTTTGGCGGAAAATCCAGAGTACCATGGTCCCGGAATACACAATGAAGGAAGGACATTTAGGCAACTTTAAATACAATGTCGGCATTGTACGATCTAGTCTCTGGATAATGAATCACTGACACTCGAAAGTTATTAAGTTATCCAAAAGGTTATTGCGATTTTTTAGGTTTAAAAAATTCGACGCCTTGTTTCGGAATGAAGCTGTCTTAATTCACGTATTACTACGAAGTAGTATAAGGAGATACAAAGCCATATGTTAAAATCTTTTCCACTTTAGGGGTCCAAGATTTTCAGATTTTTTCCGATCTAGTGCCAAGAGCGTCTCCTCGATGAAATTTTGCAATTGGAAATTGTTGTCTGCTAGCGGGTCCGTTAGTCTTTATCGCAATTAAAAACGTCACATTCTGTATATCATCCTCTTTGTGTACCTTAATTGCAAAGTTTAAAGCATTTTAAGTCATTTACGTCGGTAGGAAATGCTTTGGTCACGTAGGATTGAAGTTCCCTCATTTTCCGTAAGTAGTGCACGTATTGTTAGATCAGCGAAAATCTGAAATCCTGGGTCCAGATTATGGGGTTACATTCTGTGGAAGCGATTATACGCGTTATGTCTCCTTATACTACTATATGCGTCCTACTATATTCACAGAGCAGGTTTCCTATCAAGTTGTCCAGAAAGTTATTGTGGTTTTTGCTGTTTAAGAGCAATCTGCATGCAATTCCGCACTTTGATCTTCATTCCACCCACATAAAGCGCACTTGACGTAAGAATTGAATTTTACTCTTAACCTCTATGTTTATTGTTTGTTCCTTTCATTTCATTTCTTCATTGATTTCATTAATTCATTGATTTTGTTCCTTTTCTGCGCGTGCAGGTTTTCCATTCGACGTCTTGGCCGAACAATGAAATAATTCTCGTAATCGTGAAGGCTTCCGCGCACTTAAATTTGCATGTTGTCCGAAATGAGCCTTTGACATCCCGCATTATAAATTAGCAAGTCGTAGGCCGGCAGTAAATAATATTTCCAGGCGGAAAGCGAATCCTTCGTATGCTAGCAGGATTCCATTATTTGCCTCGAAAGGCCAGCGAGGAACTCGAGTTTTACGAGTGAAGTCTTGTGCACGCTCGACAACCCAGCGCAATCAGCCCCGTAAAACAAGAGGGAACGTAATTACGTACTTGACAAAAATGAGCTCGTGTCTCAGCGGAGAAAGATCGTGCGGGATTACTCAAGTTTTACGCAAAGTGAACATCAATGGTGTACAATTTGCATATTCTTTCAGGCCTTGCCGATCCTTCGCTTTCCCTGAAATTCGCCGCACCGCTAATTCTTATGGGGACTTGCACCCTTCTGCTAGCTGGATTCAATATTTCTTGCAACCTGCTTATTGTAAACAATGACTCTTTCATACAAAGTCCTTTTATACATTTCCGCACTTATTGTACATGATGGTTTTGTAATAAAGAGACATTTTACGGTAAAGGTCAATGACTTATAATGAAGAGAACATTCTTCATAAAACATCCCTCACGTCGCACATTACATGTACGCAGGGAGAATGCTCTCAACATTTTTATCCGAATTGGAAGAAATGGAATGAAGTAATAGACAAGCTGGCTTTCCAAGGCATGAAATAAAGCAGCCGTATATATAGCGGATCCCACAATGGCTCGAAAATCCGAAGCAATGCCAACGCGACAAAATATCGCGCCGAGTGGCAAAAGTCCCTTGATATTTCGGATCACGTCTGGAAAACAGCCCCGGAGATTATATCCGGCAGACGAGAACATTGCGGGATTTAAAATGGCCGCTTATTGTATGGTTTCGACTCGGAAATGACGATTTACCCTATTTAATCTGTCCTAGGACGGCACTTTCCGTGATTCATGACGTTCAGGATGCATAACGACCTGCTGAAAAATGACCACTCCGTTTAATTATGCACTCTCTCTCTGTATATTTTAACTTCCCGATCCTCCCTACAATCGTTCTGGCGAATTAAACGTTTCTTCTCAACCGACGATTTTCGGTTCAAGTAATTTTGATGAAACTTTTGCGAAATTAAGCCGGTAGAGTCGAGCTTTCAAATTTTACCGAAAGCTCCTGATTAGTGAACTCCTTTCTGTGTATTTATTCCTCCATTTTGTATTTTTATTAAGAGTGTGCAGCATTTTGTCATTCATATTAAATAGTATTACTTCGCTCATGCCGTTCCAACTTCCGTTGGACCGTAACGAACATTTTCATCGGAAATTATATTTCGGAATGAAAATATAATATGGTCAGGGAAGTGCTAGAGAGCTTTAATTAGTTCCCGGTATAGGTGATTAAATGTTTACAACGATCGAATGCTTTCAACGCATGACAGATGGGGTATTAAAATATTCCCAGGGAGAAATCCAAAATGTAATGTCATTGTTTCACATTGGGATCATTTAAATATCCTTAAAGTAGGGCACATTAGTTTAGTTATGCCTTTCAAATTTTTTGGAATGACCGTACATGTACAAAGCATAAGCATGTAATGGTACTGGATCTTATCTTAATTTAAATGATGTGTGAACAGGTACTTAGTTGCAATATCGTAGGTATTAATAGTAGGTTTAATACGCAATAGACCGTGATAAAATATATACATACCTGCATAGGTATAATATAAAACTGAAATTATCAGTACAAAACGCACAAGTTGTAATAAAGAAATAATAGTTATAAAATGCAAATTGCACCTCATCAAGCAACGTGCTTATTAATGTCATTTAAAATGTAATTTATACGTTATTAGCTTCTCCAGGCAATTATTGTAATTTTTGCTGCTTAAAACTTGACGTTTTATTTTCAAATAAAATTGTTTATCCTTTATATCTGTTATGTGCAATGTTAAAACGCAGACTTCGCTTTACATTTTTATAACGATAATTGCTTTAAATATTAATTTGTTTTTTACGTAGACCATATAATTAAAAATGGAAATAAAATGAATTCCGGAGATTTTCTTGGATGAATTCAAAATTGGCTCTAAGATAGTTGCAGTGAATTATGAAATCAATGATGCATTTAGCCTAGAAACTATTTGCCCAATGGTGGTTTCAAAACTTGTGTGACAAAGGCGAGAATCTTAAAGCTTAAGAGCGTACTGACGACCTGCAGCCATTAACGCAATAAAAAACCAGTAATTCTTAATACTTATTTAAAACATAATTATCGTTACCAAATGTAGAGCGAAGTCTGCGCTTTAAAATAGTGTAGGTATAACATAGCCAAAAAAAGCAAGATTATTGTAAAACAAAACGTCAAGTCTTAAACAACAAAAACCGCAATAACATTTTCGGTTTTCTAATTCATGTAAAAATCCCTACCATTGCATAGCTTGGGAAAAACTCGTTGACGTCGGGAAACAGGGAAGAATTTAAAGAGTTTCTGCTGGAAATCCATGCAGCTGGGATGGACGAAGGGAGGAATTCTTGAGAATTCCTGGTGCTTCATGCGAACTATTTCGCGTGGAATTCGGTAGAGGATACGAAAGCGTCGGAAACGCTGCGGAATGTACGCATTTACGTGTACTCTACGCGTAAACCGGGATGCCACCGCTGACACAATAGGCCATACATCGTGCTTTGGATCCTTAACCTACCGCTTTTAGTACTTCTAACATTCCTAACGGACAAATCAGGAAAATGTACAATTTAGGAGTATACAGAAATGCACGGCTCTGACTTTACAACTGCACCTGTATGCAAACGCTGAAACGACACGACATAATGCATATTTTACTCCAGTATTTACGGCTGCTTCTCTTTTATTTCGTCAGAATATTCAACTCATTGCGCACTTTAAATGGATTCACTGATTCGATTCTACGTGAAATTTAATCGTGTCCCGAAAAGCTGCACTACTCGTCAAGTACACCACCTAAAAATCAAAGTTGTGCATATCTGATAACCACATATACAGGCTGTGCCATTAAGAATGCGAGATGTAATTTTGTAAAGTAAACTATTATTTTTATTTCATGGAGACTTTTTAATCAAGGGAAAAAAATGAAGAGCGTTCAAGATCTCTGGACTTTATTTAATATTTCTGCAGTTAATCATAAATCAAACGGCAAAACTTGTATAAAGGAATTAAGGTACCCATGTATTGGTAATGACAAATACTTTTTAAACTAAAATTAAACTCCTATCTTTTTGCATTATCCAATCAATGTGTACTGATTTCTGATTTGAACGGTTTTTCTTGTTCGGTATTATTTTTAAGCGATTTTTCTTTTTTTCGCAAGCAGGGCGCTTCAACTTATCTCATTCTTCTACGATAAACTGCTTTGTGAAGTGTTATAAAGATGTCTACACTCGAGTGCACTACATTTCTTTTGTCTAATCTTGTAGAAACTAATGTTATCGTACAATTTATCATTAAATGTGAATGTATGACGTAATAAAACTATTCGTATATTATTTTTAAATGTTATATTCTCGAGGCTCGTGTAGAAATTGTTTATCGAAGAAACGGAATTTTTGCCAAAGGATTAAACCGAAGAGTAGCGAAAGTAAATGGAGTGAACGGATGCAAATGATTTGCAGAGACGAGGAACAATGCGACTGGCTGAAGCATTCTAGAGCAGTTCGATGTCCTGGAAGAAAGACACAAAGAAAGGTAGAAATATAAAGGAAGCCTGTCCAACTAAAACCTCTCTAGTATGTCTCTTCAGTGTGACTACTTTCCTGACTGGTTTAACCATTCTCTTTCAAATATATTTTAATTGGTTCCTGTGCCGTAAATTCACGTCTGACGCAAGATTAGCTTTAACTACTTGCAGGAAAAGAAATAAGGTTTGCATCTTATTTCTTTTATCATCTATAGGACATTTATAGAAATAAATGAGGTGAGCAATGAAAAGGCACGAAGTCGCTTGTTTATTCAATATTGCCACACAAAATATTATTCTATTCTGTCTACGTGGAAAAAATAAATGTAAATTATTGTTGCTTTAATGATATCTAATAGATCCATATGCCATTGATTACATATTTCCCGCGATTAGGACTCGGATTACTTACTTTTATAATGCGGACAAAAACAAAATAAAATGTTTCGGGTATAAAATGCAAATTATAATATGTAGCGAAGGATATAAAAGTGTAAGTTTCAATTTACGAACTTGGGGGCAAAAGTGGGAGAGAGGAGCAAGCAAATTTGTGAAGTAGGTCAAAATAACCTTTTTGGCCACTCTAGTGATAAAAGGTCAGTGGCTCTACTTTACTTTGTACCTTCAAACTTCAGCAATTCGTGATGTGTAATTCTATGTAACAATGCAAATGGAATAAGGTTATGTAGGTAACATGTAAGGTAAATAATGCAGTAACGCGGTGCAGATAGTTCTGAAGCATCCTTTTAAATAATTTATTTGTTTCCGGCCTTTGTGCAATTTTCATATCTGATATAAATTTGCAATTTTCGGCCTGACTAACTTTAAGCAGTTTGAGGAATTTTTCATGTATGACCCTTTGCAACTGCTCGTTGGGGCTTGTTGTCCAAGTTGTTATCACAGTTTCCTGTATGATGTGGCTTAAGGCACTCTGCATATTTCGGTTTATTACGACAGTTTGATGTTCCACGGTGACACAAACTACTACCACTGATGTGTAGCTGGCGAACTACTTCTCAAACTAAACTGTAATAAAGTGACTTCCTAAAAGAGATTTTATTTTACATATATAAATCATAATTGGTACCCATCTAATTGCATGTTTTTGTGAGAAGTATGTGTAAGTATTCCTTAATCACGTGTAATTACCTGCTGACACTTTATTATTTAATGATCTATACACTTGTTCCAGAACAAACGTAAACAGAATTCATGTCAGATCTAATTATATCAAAATAATGAGTGTAACAATTTGGCTCTTGTTAAACATACAAATTCCCCAATTTTTTTAATTGGCAGTTGGTCAGATATTTTCCACGAATCGAGCACCTTGATACGTATTTCCTTTTTGTTACAAAAAAAATTCATGGGCAGAAAAAGATACCACTAAAGTTCAATCTCGTTAGCGATAGTGAAGGGTACAATCACAATATTTCTTTTTTAGAACCGTACGTACTTTTAATTATTACAAGTTTTAATTATTGAAACAAGAAGGAACGAATTTTAATATTTTCCCCAACATTTATTAATGATAACTTTGTTTTAGACTCATTTCTTTTGTTCGGAAAATTTGCATCACTTTATTGATCGCTTGTTGAGTGCCCTTCCTCCTGATCTTTTTATTATCTTTCGAATTTGTTATCAACTTAACATGGTGATGTAACATGAGATTATTAATTTCTGCTTCGGTATTTACCGGACATATCCTGAATATTAATGCTCATTTTGCCAAGTCCCCTCAACAATTACCTAACTTCCATGCTCTGAATACTCTTGTACACCGAAGCAAACTAATTCCGAGCAAATGGTACCTGACTGAATCCTCAATCAAAATCTCAAGACGTGATAATACTTTCTGAGCAGTTCAGTCGTTTATTCCGCAGCAAAATGGGCTCTCTAAAAATCGTTCCTGATCCTGACAATTATTTCTCATTTATTTGTCTTCTGTATATTGTTTCAGTAGACTGTCGCGATTTACTTAGTCAAATCCAATCGGATTTATAAGAGCTCTGGAACCACGATGAGAATAAATTACAATATCGGTATCTAGCGGAGCAGAATCTGAATATACATATTTGCATCAGCTGTTTACATTCCATAGTAGTATGTACTACAGCCATATCGCTAACGTTAAATAAAACTGATTTACTATGAATATAATTTTACGTTAACACACGATCGTTTCTACCTCCCGTGGATTATTCCGTATTTTAAACTAAAACTGCAGCATAAAATACAGAATGTTCTTAAAAATGTGGATAAACGTGCATTTTCCCCTAGACTGAAAAATTCACAACATCAAGAACAAAAATCGTGTAAATGAGAGACTCACCTGTATTGTTTAGGATAATGTAAAGAGATAGTGATTCAATGTTTTATTAAAAAATGGTCGTAGTCTTTTTTCATTATGCTAAACCATCTGTCTGGTTATCGGTTATGCACAACTTTGATTTTTAGTTGATGCAGCTTTTTTGGAAAATATTATACGGTTCATTATTAAAAGTGAATTTATGAAGATAAAGATCCGATCATGTATAGAATGATGTATGAAATAAATAACACTTTTAATTGAATTTCTAGTTAAAAAAGGGTGGTCGGTCGTGGAAAACTGCGCTGCTCTAAAAGAACAAATTGAAGGGTTATGGTTTCTTCCAAGCCGCAAGAGATACACGAAGCTATCGAACGTGCCATATTTGTTCTCGATAAAGATAACTGTTCCCCTGGCGACAGAAATGAATTTTCCAGCACTCACGTCCCGCCAGCTACGAACTTCGGGGGGCATTAAAAATTCCATAACCCCGTGGCCTCGGCATTTCTGAGATTCTCAATTTTCATAAATGATAACTAGATGCTACTTTTTCCCTGCGAGCCTTCATCAAGCGTCTTCCGGGTGACACCATTCGATCGTTAAAGCAAACGACCTGGAACAAAATGGGGGAACTCCGGAGCTCGATCCCCGCTGCAAAAAATTCCCCCATTGAAATATCCCAACTCTGTAACATGCTTTTCTCTCTTCCATCTTTTTCCCCCGAATCCCCTATGTCTTTGAACAATACACTGTTCGCGTTCAACCCTTCACCTAGAGTTCCACTTCATGGAGCTTCATCGATTTCTCTGACTTTGAGTTTCGATCCTTCCAAGAAGAACGATATTCAAAAGCGTGTCACTGTTTTCAAGTTTCCTATGTACCCAAGAAACTTCGACCGTGCAACTGCATGCTTCATTAATTGGCCAACATTTGTAACGATGGAGGTACGTTCGACAGCTTCGATTTTCCCGGCTTCGAATTTTAATCTTTCCAACAGGAACAAAGCTCAAAGGTCAATTATATTACGTAACGGAGGAACTTGGTCTCATCGATCACGCAATTTATCGATTGGTCACAATTATTAATTGAGAAATTAAAAAATTCCATAAAGATACGCTACGTATTCCGCATAGATATGTTAAACGTCGCCCCGGCTTATGGGAACAAATGTACAGTCACGGACATGAATGCCGTCTCGTCACGTCCTGGCGTCGGCATATCTGCAGGAAAGGCATTCACGTCCTCCAGGGTACCCGATAGTAATACCAGTAATACTAAAAATGTCAAGAAGGGACGGAACGAGACGAAAAGCCCGAACATTCACGAATACCCCGCCTGACAAGTAAAACGAACGTACCCGAGTGAACTACACAATGCGTCTCTCGAACTCCTTCCAATATTGCTGGCAATATTTCCTGAAGTGCATTTCCCGCAGAGGTCACGTGACCGATACTTTCGGCAACATCACCGGAACATCGCGACAGAATTAATAGCTCAGGGTGCAATTTAGGATGCATCGAAACGGTCACACGGGTCGTCTCGGTGTCTTTTCTTACGACGCGTCGTTTTGCTCAGCTGGAGGCTCTCGGAGGAAGGGAGGAAATAAGTAGGAAAAAAATGGAAGAAGCGAGAGGGAAAGAGAAGGCCAGCGAAAGGGGCCGGAGGAGGAGGGGAGGTCGAGGGTCCGGGAAGTGAGAACGAAGATGACGGAGGGCGGAGAGGGGTTCTCGAGGAGGAAAGCAAGAGAGCTGGAAAGATGGCGAGCCGTGAAAGAGAGAGCGAGAGGATGCTGTGGTGAGCTGTATCGATTCGGTCTCCTCCGAGTGTGACGTCACCAACGTATCCTACTGCCACGGGGGATGATACGTTCACCCTTCTTTCACTGGCGCGATATCGCCGACCATTCATCGCCTTGCGAAACACCTTACGAGTCCTGATTATGTCTCGGCGATGATGCATCTGAGCTGGATGGACCAAATCTAGAGGAAGCGCAGCGTATTTCGAATGCCGATTTGTTTAAAATTAATAAAATTTATGGCGAAGGAAGAGGACAGATAAAACTCCATAACATCATGGGGAAACTAAGAGACTCTTATATTTTGAAATATGAAGTAATATAAAGAATGCAAAATACCTTACGAGTCCTGATTATGTCTCGGCGATGATGCATCTGAGCTGGATGGACCAAATCTAGAGGAAGCGCAGCGTATTTCGAATGCCGATTTGTTTAAAATTAATAAAATTTATGGCGAAGGAAGAGGACAGATAAAACTCCATAACATCATGGGGAAACTAAGAGACTCTTATATTTTGAAATATGAAGTAATATAAAGAATGCAAAATACCTTACGAGTCCTGATTATGTCTCGGCGATGATGCATCTGAGCTGAATGGGCTAAATCTAGAGGAAGCGCAGCGTATTTCGAATACCGGTTTGTTTAAAATTAATAAAATTTACAGCGAAGGAGAACAGATAAAACTCCATAAAATTATGGGGAAACTAAGAAACTCTTATATTTCAAAATATGAAGTAGTATAAGGAATGCAAAACACCTTACGAGTCCTGATTATGTCTTCGCAATGATAAAAAATACTGTTTTTTAAATTGATAATAAAAGGAGTTTGGTTACATAGTGTCATGATGAGACAAGGCTAATATTCGCAGATAGCATAATTCCAGTATAAATATTAAATACATTTATGATATTAATGCGATAAGAATACACAAACACTAAGAAAGAATAATCGCTGGTTATAAGACTCACGTAACAAAATAAAAGAATTTAATCTTATGATGTTTTTACATTTAGTGAATTGATAGGAATATTAACACATTTTCCTTTTCTCGCGATATATTCAATATATTAATGAAAGTGAATAATTATTATGTAATATCAATTTAACCGAAACTTTTGAACGGGTGTTTTCTGGTATGTAATAAAATGATATCGATTTCAACACATTAAACTTTCACGCTCTTCGATAAATTTTGCTTTCAAGAGAATTTAATTAAAATTAGTTACCTGCTGTAAAGGGTACCTATGTTTCAGTGTTAATCCCCGATGATGTACGTGTAAAAGTGCCCACAATTACACGGAAGGTATTTAAATAAAATATTGATTATACAGGTAGTACCGATAAAGGATTCAACCCAAAGAATGTGTCTCGTAAGCTTTCAGGAATCTCCAATCACAAGTTTTTCGACAGTCATCCCATTAATTATAAGTTATGAAACTCCTGATTGATTATTCTTTAAGTTCACCATCTTCAGTTTTCTCACGTTCGTAGCGCCAAAGCCGTAAATTGACATCGTCGTAATCCACAGGATGAGCCAATCATTAACGAAGGATGATACTTGCCAAGCCCTTAGTTTATTCTAGCGCAGAAACCTAATTACTGACACTTTAAGCGAAAGAAATTTTCTGCTAAAAGCTCTTTTGTATCCTTTTGTATTCGTGATTCCATACGCCTAAGACATTTTATTTATTAACAGATGCATCCATCCAAAGGCAAACAATTATTTCTCTCTGAATCAAGGATATATGAATAATCAATTAATATTAAAAAAATGAACGCTTCAAGAAAACTAGTAACATACCTGATCCTAATAAAACGGGTAAATCAATGCTCCTTTTCAACCGAATTTGCATATTTGTTCATTTTTATATATTTAAAATCGGGGTCTTTATATTAATTTAAATAATGCGGCACGTAATTTGAAAAAGCAAACTCTTTAATAACTTAGTTGGATAATGAGAAAATAAAAAATTACCGGATATATGACTTCTAATTTGGCGAACAAAATCGCAGGGAAAACTTTATTCGTGATTCCTCAAATTCAAATAACGATCCTTGAGACCAGTGAATTTAATTTTCTCGTGCGAACGTTTACTCTAAATTAACGTTTAAATCCACTTTCACACGTATCACTTTTCTCGTAAAATCCCACCTGGCTGCTTACGACTTCGAAATCGTGTGCTTCATTACTCTGCGCGTAAAACCACGCCCACGAAGAGCCAACAATTTCTCTTGTTCACTTGAAGAGGTCACTTACCTGATGGGTGCCAAACGCCTCTTCACGTATTGCTGAAAAGAGAGAAGCCAATGTACTCTTACCTAGTTTTTATACCACGTTTACGCCCAAATCGTGAAGAGTCGTATAAAAGTTGACAATTCACACAATAATCCTACGTAAGAAATCCATAAATACCGAGTAAGTAAGAAGGAGAGGGACATATTTCAGGAGTCACTAGTTTGGATTATTAAAGAAAGAAAACAATATTTTATATGAACATGTCGCAAAAAAATGTTTAGCTGAATCAATAAAATTTTGATTAGTTCAACCATGTTATGTGGCTATTATATGGACAACCAAATATTTTGTTGATTATATCAAATACTTAATTTAAGAGATCACGCCAAATATTAAAATAAAAAAATAACCGAAATATTCGGTTTATTGATTAAAATATTCTCTAAAATTAACAAAATGACGTAGCTAAACATATTGATTGAAGCAAAATAGTTTCAAGGTCAATTCAGTTTTTGGGCATTTATTGTGAATGCAGTACATGTATGATTCCCTATTGTTCCATGTACGCTGACGAACTTCCCATCATATACTGGCGATACCATATCTATAATGGAGGCACTCATATTCGCCTTTATACTTCTACCTAATTTAATCAGCTGTTTGTAGAGAATAATAGCAATCTTATGTTAACTCTTTTTTTTTTTTATGAGCTACGCTATTGTCTTCCAAAATATTTCTCTCCTCTCCTGACTCAACCTGTGTTTGTAGAGAATCTAATGATAACTCTACCGATAAAGTCTGGACGCGTCCTACAAGTATTGTGCTTCGTTTCTATACGATTTGTAACAACCCTTGATATCGTCCAATTTTGGTTTCTTATTCTGTCAGGGATATCTAATAAACCACGGCACATTTGACGAACGCTTTATTTCTTCATGTCTTATTATTCGTAACGACTGACCCTCCCTTATCATCCAATTTGGGTTCCCTATTCAATAGGAGATGGCTAACAATTCACGGTGAATTTGACGAATGTCCTGCCTCTTGTGATTTGTAACGACTGACCCCTTAATATCTTTCAATTTCGATTTCTTATTCTTCAAGGGATTGCTAACAAATCGGAATAAATTTGACGATCATGACCGGAATGACAAATGTAAGGCCTATTGCTTTCAATTGCTTTATCATCTTTCTTCTCGTCAGTTCTGGGGACAATAATAGTTAACTCGATGGTTTTGTAAAATATCTTTCGTCAAAATTCTACTTGCGAACTCTGTCAGCTTTGTGAAGGTGAACAATAAAAATCCTACATAAGTCGGTTTTATCTATAAAAATTAGAGAACGACCGATCGATATTCTCATTATTTTTTAATCAGGATTTTCGTAGAAACATTCATTAAAAAGGGAGCTGTTCGCCCCTCAAGTGTAGGATTTTTCCTTTCAACGACACGTTTCAAGGAACATAAAATCCTCTCTGGAGACTTGGGTCTTGTTCCTTGTTAAACTAACAGGCTAGCAAGAAACTAACAAGGAAACTTCCTCGATGATCCAACTCCGATTCTGATCAGCCTTTATTAGTATAGACAGTTTAAAATAGCGACAGCTACTATAAAAAATCTTCACATTTTAAAGCACAAAGTTATACTAAAATCATAAGTATAGGTTGCTGATTTAAATTAATATCAATAGTTGTGAACTTTTTTAATCAAGCGTCGAATTTGAAACGTTCCATCGACAACTTTAAATTACATATACATTAAATACGTCTACAAATACAGTATAAATAATAAAACCACATCTGGATAATTCTTCTCGAACCGTTTCCAGCATAATTATTTATATCCTTGTTAAACTAACAGGCTAGCAAGAAACTAACAAGGAAACTTCCTCGATGATCCAACTCCGATTCTGATCAGCCTTTATTAGTATAGACAGTTTAAAATAGCGACAGCTACTATAAAAAATCTTCACATTTTAAAGCACAAAGTTATACTAAAATCATAAGTATAGGTTGCTGATTTAAATTAATATCAATAGTTGTGAACTTTTTTAATCAAGCGTCGAATTTGAAACGTTCCATCGACAACTTTAAATTACATATACATTAAATACGTCTACAAATACAGTATAAATAATAAAACCACATCTGGATAATTCTTCTCGAACCGTTTCCAGCATAATTATTTATATCATTTTCACACACGCAAATAAAATGTAAACATCGCAATAACAGATCCCCGAATTATAATATCAGGGTGTTGTTCCTAACAATTAGAATCTCGCGAAATCATAAATCTTGACTAACCAATTTGTGTTTCGCAAAGCCATCAATAGATCGCTGTCTTCCGCCGGAAAATTTATCGACAATTTAAGCGAATCTTCTTTCTGCAGGGTATTTCCTCACTTGCCTCGGCGCACTCCCTATCTGCATGTATCTATAAGTAGATTTCCCCTGGTGCCTGTTCAAACCACCCGAATTGCTCGAAATTGGACGCCCGAGGGAATACCTGCTGACTCTTTCAGAATTTATGCGCGACTTACACTTCTCGAGATTCCCGACTTTAGGTGGTGAAGAGGAAGCTGGCCTTTGCCGCATAAATAGAGTTCCAGCCTGCACGTGAACCAGCCGATGTCAACCGTGCTGGAATTGTATGGACGTCTGTCCACAAAGAAGCCGCTTTATGCAGAGGAACCTTTGTGCCGCAAAACTTTCATGCACGTACACGCATGCACGTGAAATATACAATGTTGGTAGGGTGCAATGGTAAAAATGATGTGAAAAGTGACTTTTTGTGGTTCCTAATCCGATAGTCGGAGAAGAACAGAATAATATCTCGTTAAGGTGAAGTGAAACCCCCTTCAAATCAGTCGACTGATGAAAAAACACTTTGTTTTAAGGGTATTAGACCAAACTGTCCGAAACTTTGACACATCACTCCTTATCATTTAAATTGTCCTGACACATTCAACGTTTGGATTTTTTTTTTAATTGTTTAACTCAGCCCAGACCAGAACCAAAATGGCGTCGAGCTCTCATATTTCGATCAATATACAATTATCGAAGGCTCTGATATGAGAAACGAAAGGGCCAGGACAATTTTACGACAATTTAGAACCCTCTGGTAATTGATAAACTCGGTTTTGAACGGGATAAAGGCAAAAGAAGTGTTGTATGCGCTTCTATGCCAAAACGATGGGAATACAAGGTCTCGGAGTGAAAATTTAATTGACCTGGAAATCACAGATGGCGCAGGGGGTCCCTCTGCAGTCAATTAGGCCCCCAGAAAGCATAAATTCGGGGGATTTCTGGAGTTTTACTTCGATTTCTTTATAATTATTGTACGAAAATGACAGGTGGAGTATGCCATTTGGTACAATACCCAATATAATTCGATACAGCTGTCAATATAAAAACAAACGTCGGCAGCGTAGGCATTTAGAAAACTCTTCTTTATCGACGTTGATCAAGTTCCTCGACGTGTTTCACTTCACCTTAACGTTCCAAAAATATCTCTCATATTTATGGGCCATTGATAGTAACTCCGTAAAGTAATTGTCGAAGTAATTGACAGTTCGGGACATTGCCATTTACAAAGTTTTAACTCAATCAGAATAATCAGGTTTACAAAGTTTCCTTGTCAATACAAGTTTGTTTGCACTTTAGCCGATTAATCTCAATATAAATGATAATTGCGTAACACTTTCTTCTCTGTTTTTATCTGCCACTTGAGACAAAAACTCGAGATCGGTATTATTATGTAATTAGTACAAATAAGTAATATTATCCAGTTGGTTGCGTTCGACGTGTATATACGTCGGTAACCCGTAACGTCACAGTTCATTCCGCAGTTAACAGGTTAACGTCTGAATATTGAATAGAAGATTTCTCGTCTATATTCGATAGTATTGTTGTCCCGGTTATGACACGATTCTTGCAATCGTAATTTCGGTGCAGTGAATACGTAATGTCTGCAAAAGTGCGGTATGGAATTGCGGCGTGACTGCGATAAAGTTCTCCCCACAAAATCCAATTTTCAAGCTGACCAAGTTTCCCGAGACCGTGATAGCACTTTTGAAATCACGAAACATCGTTTCGTGTGAACCTAGATAAAGTGCACTCGTGAACTAGAAAATTAAGTTGCAAATTTATATTTCGATAATGGCGATGCATTAACTTGCATGTACTGAAATGAGATCGATGAGCACCGATTTTCTATTCCAAAATATCACCTTTCAAACTGTATCAGTGAAAAGCAAACTTCTATTAGACAAAAAAACGGTATAAAACATATTGTATAAATATTTTCTACACGCGGTTGAATTTCATTAAAATTCTTTCCTACCAAAAATGCAGGGACTTACGAGGAAACTCTTAACTCATCGTTTTAAGGTGCATTTTCAGAATGTCCTGTTCCAAGATTCGCTCTTAAAAGTGGAATGGTGGTGTTAAACTAAATTCGCGTTTTACGCACAGCGCAAAGGTAATTTTATCTTGGCAATAAATTACAGACATTCCCCGAGGTCACGACATTGCCATCAATACCTCGAGGAATTTTCAACTCGAGATTATTTTTCTGGATTCTTCAAGGATCGACTTCTCTCGATATAGAAATTTTAACGTGTAATTCAATAGTGGGTTCTATTCACTCTTGATCCACTTTAAGGCATCTTTAGAGTTTGTTTCTGGTTTGGATGTCGTTCTCATAAAATACTACCAAGTGCACTAAAGTCACTTTCAGATGCTAGACATGACTTGTCGTCGGACACTCTTCCTGGGCAAAGATAATTCGTCGAGGTCTTACTTCGTAGTGAAATTGAAACGCTTAAGTCTTAAAATGTAACCACGGGCAAATCGATAACGTTGAAATATTTTGTAATCACAAAACGAAGTAAAAAAAGAACATGTAAGAAAAGTGTGATTTAGTCATTTGCTTACATGTATTCCATTTCGTTACAGGTCTTGTAGGGAAACAATTATTCGAGGGGAATAATAAAGCGAAATCATAGTTACTAATTCTAATGTACATGAATCAGATAAACGTTGATTAGGTCAACAAGACTACGAGGTCCGCTGAAATTGATTTGAATTTATACTATCGATTGAGTTGCGGTTGGACATAAAAATCTTTTGATTGCACTATACGTCGAGCCAATTGATTCAAACAAACACATATTCTTCCTCGATCTAATTAAATTTTGGCCAAATCTGGTGTACACGGAATTAACGCATTTCAAATAAATTGTTTCGTCGCTCTTCGCACGTCAACTCCATCGCGAACTTAATTTAGAACAGCTATTGATTGGATTAGAAACAATTAACTCAGTTGACTCGAACCGAATGAGTCTATTTATTGCAAACGATCTCAACAGCTGGACCATAGCAATTAAAAGTGAATATATGTTAATCATATGTTACGTTTAGGAAACTAGAATTGTGGAAGAAAGGAAAAATACGTCTCACCAATTGTACACTGTTAAAAATGTTTATAATTTGTATACACTTCAAAATGATAAATGCGATGTCTTAATAGGGAGATCGTATACATTTATTACGAATTTCCGATTTCACAATTATTAAATTCATAATTCTATGACATCGCGTTATAATTTTGTGAAATTGTGTAGGAAAATTAATGCACTCGTACATCTTCCTACGAAATTATATGATGGACTACCGTCACCCAGCAATACCGTGCATTCAGTTTCCGCTAATTAGACGCTTGTAAGCCACGAGATGGTATTACATAAATGAAAAGCAGAAACACAATTTACGTATAATATATTGCGACAGCGATCCCACTCGACTCTCCGTCCTTTGATAAGGTTCAGAGGAGGAAACCGCGGGCGTCAAAGAAATTGGGCCGCGGGAATTGCGCTTGGATGGACCGAAATCCGACCAAGTCGCCGCCAACAGTAATCTACTTATCCACCGTGATCCTATTCCCGAAATCGGGCCTAGAAGTGAAGCTTCCCAATTTCCGAAGTGGGTTCACGAAATTCAGGGTCCCCGCAATCTAGATGCGTGAATTTCTCTTTTAATTAATTGCTCTTTAAAGTCGGAAGCGAAAAGGTAACCATCGATAACTAACACAACTGACTCGATCGATCGATACCATCCAACTGAACTGAACTGACTGAACTGAATCGATAACTAAAACAACAAAAAGGAAATACCTGTCTATGTCGAAAATTTGTAAAGGCGCTAGTTAAAATCTAACGAGAGTACCAGCCTACCAGTGCAGGGACTAGGTCGGAAAGTAACACTTTTCTAAATAGAGTCTAGCTATAATATCCTAAATTAACTGAATGGAGAAAAATCGAGAAAATGTATGCTTAATTCAATTTTAAGTAGACTCTAGCTAAGCACTAACAGGTAAAGCTTAGACAAAATTGTCTTGATGGAGGACCAAGTCCTAACTAGGAACCCTGTCTAAGAATTCCTAGTCATTTTTCCCCACGGATATATAGTAAATCACCAAATTCTTCCAAGTAATATCCACTATATCCGTGACCAAGCCCGCCAAATCAGTAAAAATTGTCCAATACAAAATCGAACTTAACAAAAATGTCCTGTTTTGGCTTCACCTTCCTAGTGATGGCTGTCATAGATAAGCGATGCTTGCTCCTGACTCGTAAAGGACTCAGCATCCTAGGACTGTTGTACATATTTGCGCTGCTGACGGACACAGCAAACACATTTCTCACCTGCCGAAAGCTTATGACGACCGCAGAAAAATCTAACGGAATAACCAACTCCTGGTCTCGGAGGACCTCGACATTCGCATAGACAGATTCGCCCAGAGCTGTTACTATAACGATTACCTGGCATCCTCTGGGATATTAGTGGCTACCCAATGTCCACGGTGGATACCTGGCCTCGCATTCCGTCCGGTAACACCATCAACGAATTTTCCTCCCACCGTGTTCCTATCGATCGACTTTCCCCAGTGGCAAATCCGTCGCACTCGTATGCTCGAGGCAGAATAGGCGCGATAATTTGGCGGTTTGCCCCAACATCCTGTGCCCCCAAATTCCACGCATCCCTTCCAGGCCTCGAGGTAACGGCGGAGTTCCTCGGCGACGAGATAGATGGACCCAGGTCCCCGATTTGGCCTAATTGGTCCGGGACCCATTAAGGACTACGAATCAGCTGATCTCTGCTCAACGGAGCATCGGTGCTAGGATAGGAATCTCATCAGTCCAGGTTCCATGGTGCACCGATGCTCCAGGTCATCCTCTTAATCCCCATCGGATGAGGCTGTGATCGGCTAGCGGGGTCTCCTCCACGTCGTTCCAAGCCCGAAATGTCATATCTGGTAAAAAGAAAAAATTGTCCTGCGCCAGAGAGGACCCTAGCCAAAAATTAGGAACCGTCTCGAGAAGTTCCTGCACCGCATTCTTCTTTACAGTAACCCCTGACGATCCTCCTCGAGAACACTCACGAAGTGGAGGAGAGCACCACTTTGGAACGTGGAGTAGCCACCACGTAAAAGCATATGTAATTACACGTGCAACGCAAGTTGTTTATTCATGTCTCTTCAAATGTGACTTCATTATCGTCATCAAATCCGTAATTAAGTTGGCCCTTAAATGCATAGCGTCGCCGTTTGGCAGCATCCGGCTAATTTAAATGCACGGAGCGGTGTCGTGCATTTAAGGGGTAATTAGAAATAAGAACTGAGAGAGTTAAAGGGTAGGAAAACAGATGCGCCCGAGATCCATCGTTTTGCACGTCTTCTTCCGTGGCTCTTCTAAACCCGTCTCGTTGACTTTTTTTTCATTAGAAGTTATTAACCCCGTCATACGTACCTTGCGTTTGTGGTAGCGCAGAGGGCGTCTTATTTCGGCAATTTGATTAGTCAGTTCTTCCTGATATGATTACTTTATATAAGGTACCTGCGAAGAGAGCCCGTCATCCCCGCCTAAGGTAGTTCAACAGTGGACATAAGAATCCATCGATCAAATTGCCGACATAAAACGCCATATTAAATTTCCTGGAATTGAATTAGCCAATTTCTTATGCTATGCTTATGGGTATTAAATTGGCTAGCTCCTTATGCCGTGCTTATGGATATCTTTATGCAAGATATGTGTGAAGGCCTTTAACCCCGGTCTTGCTCGGGTTCGTTTAGTAAACTTTTTTTGTTCTATCAAGGATCTCACATAGACTAATTGTTAGTCCCGAATCGCAAAACGATTGGACCAAACAATTGATGAAATTCACGGCTTCGATGTAACCGAAAACCTCTATATTCAAAATTTCATACCTAAGAACCGATCCGATCTCAAATTAGAATGTGAACAGCCATACAGACAAACACTGATCAATTAATAGTAAGGATACATTACGTAATTCATGAACTTCGTTGTAAGATAATTAAAAAAATAAACATGATTTGAAATTTTACAAAATGTGTCGTGAATTCGATTGTTTCCAGAGAAATGCTAGATACGTTATAAAAAGAAGTCATCCTTTTTTAAGTAACACTGTACATGTTAATTCGAAATTCAAAGGAAGCCATATTGTATAAAAATAGAATGTTTATGCGTCTTTATTCTTTCTTCATTTATTTTACTTACGTTTTCTAAATAACGAATCTTTATCAAAAGGTAATATCAATGAAACGAAATAAATCGTTAATGAACACTTAGCTTCTTTAATGTATCAATCTTAAGATTATATAATCACACATTTTTCTTATCATTGCTGGAAAATCAAGAGTATGCTGTTTCTTGCATGTACTGACCCAATTGAAAAGTTTCCAGTCGACCTTCTCCCTTTTAGTTTAATGGAATAGCAATGTTAACGGAATCTTTCGAAGCGCTATTTTGACTTGTCAGTTGTTGGAACTTCGAAGCTCAGTCAGGGAACAGACTTTCCTAAGAGATAGACTCTCGTCGTTAGCATTGAATTGTCTTATAGCAATCTTCTCGGAAATACTTCTTCCCATAGGAAGGTTCGCAAAACTCGACAGATTGCAAAGTTATGGATCGTGACACATCCTTCAACTTCGCCAACAAACTTTCTGGAGCCCTTCACTCGATATAATTTACATACGAATACACAACCATAACCGATATTGACTGTTCACAATCTTCCCCGCCTACAACTATGCACATAAGAATGGCCAATACATAAAAATAACTCGTGTTACGTATAAAGTAAAAATGAAATGCCCTTGTAATAAATTTACATTAGAACTAATATGAAAATCCAATTTAATATTAAACCAATATTAAACTCCCAAGTCCAGTGTTAGGTAGATACACATTTTGAATGTCTCCCAATTTGGCTGATCAATTTCTGCCTTTCTGTCACGCGTAAATTGTTAACATTTACACCAAACCAAAATAACCTTTAAGCCTTTCATCGCGTATATAAATCATTTATATGAATCTTTACTATGTATTATTTGGTATTCTCATTGTTCTTCTGTGCTGCACTTTTTACGTCCTCGTAAAAGGATCGCATAAAAGTCTCAACCTTGTTGCAGTGTACGCGTGTCAAATGGGTAGCAATGGTCCAGATATTCAGCAATGGAATCCCAGATAATTAACGTACCCATACCAAGCCATTCGTATGTGTTACAAGCAATCGTATTCTGGTACATAGATTGTCTACCTCCGGTTCGTCAATTGATATGTACACGGACGCCGCCGTTGAAAAGTGATGTAGGTCAGTATCGGTTTGGCACCGTCGACGTGAAATGCAGAGCTGATGGCACATTTTGAACGAAGGGTCAGCATTTCTTTGCCCCTGACGGCATTCAAATGGTTTTGTGTCGTTTCCAATACTTTTCCACTGAATGAAACACTAACTTCGTACATGAAATGGATAAAAAGTATTCAAAATGAAATACAGTCAAAACATTGGTTGCAAATGCTTTGCGACTAAAAAATCTTATATTTCGTAAGGGTGGTACAAAAATACCATTAAATAATATTCTTACAAAGATGTCCTTTTTATGAAACGGAAAGTGCTATAATGGATTTAAGTGGAATCTGTAATGCGGTGCGATCTATTAAACAAATGTAGTCCGCTTTAAATTTTAATAAAAAGTGTGCTTTCTACACATAATCTGCCGATTTCACATGTAAATTGTCATGTTTAATATAATATATAAAATACGTTAAACTCTTTGAAGAAACAATCAAGGAGAGTAATCCCGTTGACGTTTCTTTTTTCGAGTAAAAAATACATAAGTTGTCGATTCAAAATATAAAGCCTTTTTCTGAAAAATGTAAAGGATTCAGAATTTCCTGTAATGCATGTAGGTAGATATTTTTTTTGTAAACGTGATACTCGACGCCAATATCGAAACAATTATACAATTTTCGTGGTAATTCTACTTGTAACGAGGCCGAATTTCTGTCCGCAATTCGAGCACGAGGAATCTAACTCACGGATGGGGAATCGGAGTATGAATAATTTAGACGAAATTTCGGACTCGCTGGAAACCCGACGAAAAAAGAGGAGAGACCTGGTACGGTCGTCGGAAGAAATTCACGAGAAATTTTGGGAAGGTGGAGGACCTGACAACGTCCTGTTGTCCTCGGATGTCAAACTTCTCGACCGTAACGAAGGATCTGGACCATAACGTGAGATCCGACACCTTCAACCTCCTTCAATCACCTAACTCCATTGAAGGTTCATGGTCCGGAAAGTTTGATTGACTTCATCCGACAATAACGTCAAAATCTGCAAATTTACAAACATAATTAACTTTCGGTAATTAATACATTTACTCGCCAATAAATACTCTTATTCGATTTCAAGGTGAAAAAATGTGTAGTACAGATAGTTCTCGCCTGTCTGAATTAATTAGTTCCTGGCGACGGTCCGTAAATCGAGAACTCGTAAAGATGAAAACTTATAAAACGAACATTACGTAAGAAAGAATACATAAAATATAGAAATTCGTAAAACGGGTATTCGTGAAGAGTTGCCTGTACATGACTACAGTGCCGAACAAGTTACGCATTACAGCTTTATAAATTTAATAAATTATTTCTCTCGCTAAAATCTGTAAATTTCCAACAAGGGTTATACATTACACCTTCGCTCACGTTGTTCAAAATACTGGTAAATTATTTCACTAAAATCTGTAAATTTACGAAAAGAAGTTGCCCATTATGCTTTTGCTCAGATTGTTTAAAATACTGTTAAATTATTTCACTGGCTTAATTAATCTAATTCTGCGGACAGGGATCTCGTATAAAGCTCTCGGTATCAGCTCGGTTGTCATACTTTTTCAACAGGTAAGGGTCACAGCAGAATAGCCATTGATCTGTCGGGTGAACGTTCGTCCGTTATATACTCCCTTTGGAATACGAGGTCACGTGTAAATATATACCCGTCCACATATAACTGTATAAAAGAAGTAAAATCCGGACAGCAAAATGAAAAACTGCAAAAATTCCACCGCCGAGATACGCTATCGGTATTTCCTTTAGAAGTAATATGGCAAATTCGAAAGTTATTTCGCTCTTCTGCTGTCCTTATTTTCCTCTGGCACTTAAATAATCTATATACCTTTCAGGGCGCCTTTAAGTACCGACTGCTGCATAAAATAGTAACATGTTTTCAAAGACATAACGTAATCGTCCTTTGAGGATCATTTTCAGGATATCTCGAGAGATTTGAAAAGCATTTTACATCATTTATACATTCCTATGACCTAACTTGGAAAGACGCAACTACTTCTTGCGAAACAATGTGCATACAATAAATCGACAATAGTGTAGACTTAGGTAACGGATAGATCGATATCTGTACCGGATTTGTATACGGAAACATTTCGTCCGTGATTTAATTTCATGTTAATCTTTTAACATTTAAAACAGCGAAATTAATATTAGATTCATTCTAAAAACGGAATAATTATTTTTGGAATATTAGGTTTTAATTATAAGTCAAAGTAGATTTACGTTCACTTTTTGACGAGAGGTAGAATGATGCTAGAGAAGATAGTGTAACCGATTAGACTTTAACTCTGAAATTATTACTTATATTCACGGCTTTTAAAGTTCCCGGTTATGAATGTATCCTATTCAATTTTGAATCAGTAGAGCAATACTTTACACGGATTTATAAAACTATAAATTATTATAAGTATATTTCAGAATACATTGTCACCGACACAACTACTTGAAAAAGACTTCTTCGAATCAATGAAATCGGTTCCAAATGGAACTCAATAAGCCTATATGTAGAGATATGTAGGTCATCAATTGAAATTTTTGTTCGTTTCAGCGGAAAAAGCTCTTAAGGTTGCAATTCCCTCTTCCTCCCTCCTTGAATAGCACCCCTTCAACTTTGCTAGGTATAACTTTTGAGATTGAGAAACCATGTTCGAATTAAAATTATTCAATATGCCCTGCACTACTAAAATGTATACCCTACTTGCATAATGTAGATTAAACGAACAATCTAATCCGAACGAAAAACATTAGAGATTCCATGAAACCTGCTTTGCGATTTTAGGATAAGCCCTAACATCGTTTAATATTTATTCATATTATATCTGTTTATTTAAGTGACTGGAAGTTCTGAAGATTCACGAAGAGAATGGTTACTGTGAAAAAATGGGTGGTAAAAAAGTTTCAAAGATGAGAAGAGAAAACCTGTGAATTAAAGCGTACCTCCAATCGCCAGATCAATGACCGATCGAGAAACCGTTCTTCTTCTCTGAGGTTGTTGAAGGTGTGCATATTCAGGAGGTACTTGCAAGCTCACTGTACGAGCTGGTCCACGATCTGTAGTGCGACGAGCAGCAGCCGCCTTTGCTCTTTCTTTCTTCTTTTCTGTTTTATTCCTAAAAGCGGATTGTACAATTAATCAGTTTCATTTAAGTGATCTAAAAGTGGCGTCTGAGGGGTCTCGGGTAAGAAACCTTTCTCCGAACTGAGAATATCAAATCGTTTGAAATTTTATCACCTTAATATGGAGGTTCTAAGGAAAGTCCTGACACCTATAAAATTTTATTTTGTATAAACATGTTTTTAATTTATTATAAAAAAGGATAGTTTATGGGTGTCAATGGGTGAAAATTTTAAACAATTCTATATGCCTATATAATGTATATAATAGCCTATATATGATATATAAGTTTTATAAGCAGTTGACTTCTCAGATGTCACTTTCATATCACTTTAAGATATACAATTAAATAATCAATGACAAATCTATACTACATAAACTTTTTGTTTAAATTACCAAGTATTTCAAAACGATTGTCGTATTAACAAATATTGTATTAACATGTGAATAAGATCATTTCGAATCAATGTATAGATGTTAGAAAGAGAGAAAAGCCTTGTCAATTAAATTGCCTGCAATCCCAACTTATCTATTTCCGAATATCAATACGATTTGATTAAATGTACTATAAATTTGAAATAGACTTTTAATAAAAGAATATGCCATTTAGCTCTCTAGATATGAAATCCATTTCATTGAATTAATAGATTTAAATTATGAATACGTGGCTTTAGATGACCAGAAAGAAAAGAGAATATGTACCAGCAGCCAATAATAAATGCCCCGTAGAAAGCTCCAAAAAGGTAAAACCAATTTCATTACTTGCTTCTTTTACCTCAAAAGCCCATTTCGTGCAGAGCATAAAGCGGATTTAAATATCCGACATGAAGAGGCTCGTAATGGTTGCACTGAGGAACGCTTCTAGGAAATTATGCACGAAATTGATACTTAACCCAACGTTTACTCGCAAAATAGAAATTTCTTCCGGGAATTAACATAATGGGGACAATTTTCTAGCAAATTTCTGGAACCATGAACTTCAATTTCAAGTGACATTCTTCCTCTAGCTCAATGAAGATAACTACTTGTAATAAAGTTAGAGTACCAAGTTTAAAACCAGAACGTGTATATTACTAACATTCTTTTATAAACTAACATAGTAATTGAATTATGTATAATATATCTCGGCCACATAGAGACCCAAGAAGGAAAAGTCATTAAAAACCGATTAATGTATGAAATTTGTATCGAAAAACGAAATTTCGAAAATCGTATTTATTCACGTACATATTTTACCGGAATTGTGAACGAATGTTCAATTTTAGTGATTGTTTAACCATGGAATTCGAAATATTTGAAAATAAATTTAAAGACTCTCATTATTGATAATGGTACTTCAAGTACTCCTACCAGATGTTTTAATATTTTCCCCTTTTCCTAGATTAAATATAAAGAAAAACGTACATTGTGGAATCTAGAACAACGGGAGATTGTACGAAGGAACAAAATATGCTGCATAGGTACATGGATCCACACATGTGCCTGACCACGAACCGAGCATGTTCAGCAGATATTTCAGGATATAGTTGAAACTTCCCTAACTATAAAACTCCCGCCTTCTAACCCTTGTGGCAACGTCAATTCTGGAAGTAAATCGGATGTTCCCCTGTATAGGATTTGAAACTATTCATCAAAGATTTGCGAAAAATACGTCACCTATGAATCTGACAAGGGAATAACAGGCGGAAAGTAACGTAAATTGTCGAGACACAATTCGCAGTTGCATTGACCAGGTTGACTCCTATTCGAGACGAAACAGCTCGTCGAGCGCGACGTAAGCACGGGCCGAGGGCAATGAATCTCAGTGCTGGCAAAGATCCAAAGGCTCGCAAGAAGAGAACTCTTTTCTACAAAGAATCCCTCGAGCAACCTTAATATATTTCGCGTTAAACAGAGATGATTGACCGCCGCTACAAGAAATCATGTCATAAGACAAATTGCCACGGAAACTTATCAATTTCGTCATGATGCATTACAAGCTCGTCAACATTAACAGATTAGCTTTTGCGTTAATTATGAATGTTAAGTGAGGCTTGCTATTTTTCTAATTCCTAAAGAAAATGTATATCCATAAATTTTGGCTAACGCGATCTGGCAATTGATACATGGATTTCGATTTGTCCATGTCTGTTGAATTATTCTTGTTCCTTTATGAGACTTTTTTTATACAGAGTATTCGTAATAGTGAATGGTGATAACGGTTAATACCATAATTAAGAAAGCGGAGAATGATTTTGAAAATATGTTAACAACTTTTTAAGTCTATTATCTGATTTTTAAGTTAATAAGAGCAAAAGTTAAGGAATTAAGTGTTAACTTGAATTGTAGGGTGCTTGTAGCAGGAGAGAAATTTTCTTACGATGTACGAACAAATACTAATCACTTAACTATCGGCTAAAATGTGCCCCTGATTGGTCACTCGTAATTTCTTAGAACTTGAAAGTCTGATTATTTCGAAAAGTTAATAAGAACTTTTCACGACGTCTTTCATGGCTCTATTAATCTACTACCGTCAACTAGACGCCCTATATACGTGCAACCTAAAGGAAAGCAAGAATAACCTTCTTAATAAATTGTAATGTCGCTATGATTTAATTAAGAACACTATTTGTAATATTTACCATTTGTATACCGGCAATAATATGATCACTTAATTAAAATAAACTCTAAATTTAATATACAAAAATGTAGCCCATTGTACACAGTTTACGGAAATGAATAGGTAGTTGAACACAATTTATCAATTAGTAATTCTCACAATGATCAATTTTTGTTTTTTTTTTATATCATATAAATTATACTTTACATATCTCCATACCATCTAGTTTGTATTAGAGTTTATTTAGATTTTAATATATATTTTTTATTAAGTTATGCACGCACGGCAAGTAACATTATATCTAGATAACATGAAGTTAATGTCGCAAGTAGCCATAATGTTGAATCAACATATTAATCATTTTATTTCAGGTATAATATTTTTATTTCGGGTTTTACTGAAATCAACCCGGTTCACCACCTATACTTTAACGATACTTCCTTTTGTTTAATAAGGACAAATGTGTATACATGCATTTACTTATAAAGAGTTACAATGATCAATGCCTTACCTCGTTACACTCTCGCTGATGAAATACTCGGATTCTTTTGTAAAATTACATAATCGTGCATCGAAGCCAATAATTACAGAACTGGTCTTCATCGCTACTTCGAAAGCTTCTCCAGCTATCCACATAATTATCACAAAATTGTTATAAATAAAAAATAATGAATTATACAAAGGTAACAAGTTCAAAATGTTCATATTGGCATTGAATAAACAATTAGGGCATAAAAAAGAAAAATGGATTCCTTGAAAATGCCTTACCTATAGGTCCAAAATTATTGTTTGACAGGTCGACCTCTAAACTGTAAAATTTCATACATCCAGAAGCAATTATTTCGGCCATACCCATTCCAGTATTTGCAGTCAATCCACATCCACTAACGTTTATATATTCCAAGCCACCGTGCCTCAGTAATACTAGACAAATATTTATTAAACACACTCTCATTAATTTCAAAGACATTCTACGAACCATTACTCGCTACATCTTCTGCCATAGTCTGCATTTATATTTAAAATCTAATTTCAAAGTCTTATAGAGAAAAAATAAATATTAAAATTATACACCTATTTTGTGCATTCCTGGAATACGTTTTTCGTGGCGAAATAAAGTGCAGGAAAATTATTTTCAACTTACAAGCGCAAAAATGAGTTCCTCCTTCGTCCTGGAGAGGATTCAATCGAAGATCGAGTCTTTTTATGGGCGTGGAGTTTTCTTGTAGCAATCCGTAAACAATGCCCGCGAGACCGCTGGAGCCGATCATGTTGTTTGCCAATTTCAGAACTTTCAGACGTTTGTGGATGGTAAGAAATTCACCAATCGCGTGAGCCCCGGTATCACCGAGCTTGCAGTGCGAAAGGTCCAACTCCTCGATCTAAGATCAGATAGAGAGATATTTCGGGAAGTTCCCTTGAAACGCCGGAAATATTCCAAGGTCGTACAAAACGGGGAACAAGTTCAACGTGGTACTACTAAAAATATGTGCGCCTGTTACTAAAATAACGCTTTTAGACCACAAGTGTCATTTCGTCATTTAATTTAAAGTCTCGCGTACATCTTAAATTGCCCAACAGGAATCTACTTACCTGCAGAAATCAATCAAAGACCTCCTTTATTTCATTAACTCACGTTTTGTGAAAGCATATATACATGAAAAAAGACACATGAAATATAAAAATAAATAATTTGAATAACCTGCCATATTATAATTTACATATGCCGCAATATGTATTTTAATCTCATGCAAAGAAGGAATGACTACATAATATACATAAATATGTCCCTATGACGACTACTTTTTTTAATATTCTCATTTCACTTACTTGAAGAAACACGAAATATAACATATTTAGTTTTGACCTTCTTAAGATTAAATTTCACACGTTATATAGTTGTTCTTCATTTTCTATAATGCAACCATTTACAGAATGACTCGAGAACTTTCAGTGTTACTACATTTTTATTGTTGAATTTTAATCTTACTTGAGTTATTTACTATTTAATTTTAATATATCTCCCTTAACATTCAAAGGTAATCGTGTACCTATTTATACAATGATCAACCATGTGTAACGAATGACAACGACTTCCATTGTTCCGTTTACTTTAATCACAATTAATGTCAAGATTATTCTCGCAAGATTACCCACGCACGCAATTAGACGCATAATGTTTCCACTCTTATTCATTGGAAGCTCGAGCATTACCGTATTAAATTAGAATAACTAACAGCTGTATGAGATTTGCAAGTAAAAGTACAGATAAATCACTACTCTCTGTTCAGTGAGCGTCATACTGCAATATAAATGTTATTGCGCTACTATTCTTAACTTTAAACAACAGCTGTGATGGAAATAGCAACGGCACTATTCGTTCATCTCAGTGTCTACTGATATCTAAAAATATTGATAAAAGAGAACTTACTCTGTTATTCACGACAACGCCTTGAAGAAGAGCAGCAACTCGTGGTTGATCGAGATTGCTACGAGTTAAGCTGAATTTCTTCAGCAACGAACAATTTTTAATGCCACGGCCAAGACTCGTGCAGTCTTCCACTGAAAACCTATCGGAAAAATAATCACTGTATTATAATTGAAATATCTACACTATAATTATTGAAATCTAAATTTCTCATAGAATCTTCACGTTACACTCCTCGTCAAAAAAACTGCAACACCTAAAAATCGAAGTTATGCATTCTCTGATAACCACGTACATTATTTAGTATAATGTTACACTGCAACCATTCCTCAGAAATTATAAGATTTCTTAAACCAAAATTGGATGACTATCTCTTTACATTTTCGTAAACCTTAGTTACCGATTTGACGATTTTTATTTTTAGGCTTCGTGAATTTTATTACAATCAGCATCATTTCTCATAACCGAGAATTATTGTACTACTGTTGACTGTTACAAGTTACACTATAAGAGTAAATGATATATAATAGTGAAACAAATTCTATTACAGTTTTTTAATGTCAAAGGAAATATTAATTTTCACTCCTATGGTTTTGTTTTGCATTATCGATTCTCACTGAAAATCTCTCCATTCGAAACCGTCGTTCATGTAAATCATGCCGAAATTAATGCTCAGTTCTTGAAGAAATGGTAGTCTTGGTAAAATTAGACCCATTGGAATGTGGTCCACAGAGTACGTCTTATTGGTACATTGATCTTCGTCTTCTTCGCCAGACCACTTGAATGGGTATCTGAAATAAGCCCAAAAGAAATCCTTACAGCTTGTTTTATAACAGAACATAAACAGATGTTCTTATTCCGTAAATAATTCTTTTCTCAAATTAAACACTGCATTGTCGCTCTAATATTAATGATGAGTTAATTTTCTTCAAATATTCAAATATTATTGTTTCTCTACAATTCCACTCAAAGAACAAGTAGATTAAAAAGAAAACTTATTAACTCAAGAACGATAAGAAAATTGAAAGGGCCAAAAGTTTGTATACGCTATTACACGTATATATATGAAACTATTATATTAATATTAATATGCATACAAGGTGCAGAATGTACAATATTTACTAATCAAAAGAAGTGTAATAAAGTATAGTAGATACTCAGCAATGTGGAAAAAAAACTATTACTTTGTTTTAAAAGCCGAAAACTCATATGTCTACTTATTTTCCTACAAATTTAATTTATTCATTGGCATTTTTAATTTCCTCCACTTTATTCAAACAAAGGATCTCAAAGTAAATACGCATAATATTTCTAAGGTGTTCTAATACTTTTTTAAGATTCCTCTGTAAAATGATGTACCTCCGAAATTAATGATTTTATTACTGCAGTCACTGAGATTACATAGACCTGCATTATATTACCTACTGGAAATTAGATTTACTTCTAAGAAAGGTGCCGTTCAGTGAATCGACCGAAAGAAATTGAAGAAATGAGGCGTGAAAGTATCAATAAAGTCGTCTCACTTGGTTGGAACCAGCGAACGGATCCTTAAAGTGCAAACGTAATCTCGAACTAGGGCAATTAATTTTTCGAAATTTTCTTGTTGTGCTTTAAAATAGTTCGGGTCCAATGCTTCCAAGTACTCCTCTAAATAACGCTCACAATACAATCGTCGCCAAGAATCACCGTGATCATTTGGATTATTATGTTTCCACCTGAAAGTAGAAAACGCATTATTTTAATTATTTTCATTATTTAATGTTATTAACGTGAAATGAAGTTAATTTATGACATTTCATTTCAAATGATGCTACTTTATATTCATTCAATTAAATTAAATAATTCTTCTCTTCCTGAAGAATTATTTCTTATCAATTTATTTTATGGCAAGATTTCAATTTAATTTAGAAAATATTCACTTACTACAGAACAGCAATAATAAGATGGCATTAAATAATTGAAAATAGAATTACAAATTTAGTCAGAATGAACTCGAAAATTCCACGTAAATCTTTTGTATAATTCCATTTCATTTTTGTTATATACTATTGAAATTAATCATGTCGAATAAACTGTTTTTATCGAACGGTGAACTCTTTTTAGAGAATACTGTTGTGCTAAAGTATAAATAATAAGAAATAAATATAATTTTAAAACCTCATCAACACCTGTACTAGAAAAAAAATGACTTCCACTACATGATTTCTTTCTCAACAATAACTTTTATAAAAAGCGTTCTTCGTCTACCCGAAAACGAGACGATACTCCAAATGAACAAAGTTATTCCTGCACTCTCTAATGCCATGCCTGGGTGTACACAGTTGTGCATGAACGCTATAATATTCGAACAGCCTGCGGCAAGGCTTGTAATAGATGAACGGAACACAAAGCACGACTACTTCGAAGTTCTCGATTCTCTGCAAATGAAAATTATTTCTTGACTTGCCTCAACCCAATGCGAACCAAGACGTTCAACTAACAGGAGAGGATGAACACGCTCAATAAACGTACCCAAACGCTCAACCTATTAATATTTTATATTCACAATTAATACTAATATTCGCTTTAACTTTCTCAATGCTTAATTATTACATTTTGTGAAATTAACCTATTCTATCTGCTATTTGATTCAACAATTCTCCAGTAATACTGACTTGACCCAACGGCAAGTCGATTTACAAGTTACAATAGTCAGCGATTGTTATTAAAATTAAATCCTGGATATATAAATCGATTCCTATAAAGTAAGTGCCACTTTTCTAATAATTTAAAAATTCATTGAGATACGTTACTAATTTTGGAACTCTTCACTGTGTTCAATATTTGCAATTAATATTAATGCTCAATTTAACATTACCAATGCTTAATCCTCGAAAAACATCAACTGTTTCTAACATATTGTACAAAACAATCCTTTTCTTTAACCTTTTATAAAACCATATGACTTTGTAGTCACATCCATATATCAGTAATATCAGCATCTTATCACAGCGCCTTATGATTCTATCACTCTTTTATAACCAAGGAATTTATTTATAAATTGTAAGGTCTTGAGGTTTCCTCGGTTGTTCTTTACGTACGAATTGGCGTCCGGGTTGGAATCGTGTATGAATTTTTTGTCTTGCCAACGTTTTGCCAGCATTGCAAAAAACATCAGGGTTAAAAAGCACTAATTTAATCATTCAATTCCCAAAGTCAATATAAGCTAATCTATACATACAATTTATCAATTTATGTACAAATAGTTAATATCAGGAGATTGTTATTTGCCAATTTTACGTTATATTAGCTTTTCATGGCTGGAGAAACACACTGAGTGACAGAGATTTGATAATTCAACGGTCATTATGCATTTGGCGCGAAACTCTACCTCGTTAATACGTATTTCTCAGCCCTCACTTGCGATGTAACAAGCTTTACAGTTATCAAATCTTAAGCATTATTATTTACTCTTATCTTGAAAGCTATCGAATCATTGATTTAGGGTTGCTGTACATTAATATTCAGTGCGACTATATCTATGTCGGTTAAAATCGATATAACCCCCATGATACTCGACGATCTTCATCATACTTATCTTATCCGGGATCGAATAAGGGTATAAACTTTTGGCAAATTTACGAGAGCCCTTCACGGTGCTTCGGCAAAGCTCTGGAGCAGTCGATTAAGTTTAAGAAGCGTCCGCCATCCTTGTGACCTGATTTAACTTTAAGGAAATGCTAAAGATCCACAGGAAGAGTGGTGTCGCCATTCACGTGAACAATGTAATGGCCAAGGTAGCTTTAACAATAAATTTTTCACCCAGAAAACATTCTCGCCAAGTTTTGTCAATTTATGCATCCTTTTCGAACGTTTCCGCGATTTCCGTGATTGCATTGATAACCGCCGAGAATACGTAGAACGTGTAAAGAAGATGATAAAATTCCCCGAGTTTCTTTACTTTTCTATAATCATGAATTCATTTACGCCGCCTAAATATGCAATACCCTAAAACTATTGCAAATTTCAAATATGCGCAAACTAGATTTCTTACGTTCCAGAGAAATTATCATGAAATACTGTTATTTATAATCATTTGTCCATTATAAAAATATGTTGTTATGTATAAGTGAGATATTTTTATTATAGATAATCGATGAGAGAGAAAAGAGATGTATGTGGTAATAATTGAGATAAATCACCCTCACTTGTCTTTGGCAGCTCGTTGCCAGTAATATTCATGGGAAATTCTTCGAATCATCATTTCGAAAGGCAGATTCGTTGGTAACATCTCCAATAACATTTCTTGGTCCACACATGTCGGCAGTTCTTCGAAGATTGGATTTTCTTGCCACTGATCGACGATTGCTTTTAGCGCGAGCACTTTTAAGTCGGGAATGATTTTAACAGCCCACTCTTCGTTTTCGGATCGCAAAGTTCTGCCATACTCAGAAGGCAGGGAAATCGTTGCAACGGAACATCTGAATAATTAAATTAAACAATTACTTCCCCCAGATAAATGTGCGATTACCCTCAAATATTTTTAAATAATCCTTCAATTTCTATTATCACAACGTAATATTTCAACAGCAATGTTGAGAATTACTCAAGATTTTTTCCCAATATACCACGTATAGATAGTGTCATATGATGAATCAATATTAAAACAATTTTTATCTAAACGGTATTACTCATTATCACAATAAAAATCACTTACCTGTATGCTTCAAAGGCATTTTTCGAAATCGAACACGGAATCACCATGACTGTTTATGAATATGGGAACCTATATATAAAAAATTAATAAAATTAGCAAAAAGTATGTATAAAGTTAATAAATGATATAGTATATAAAATTGGAATCAACTTGTCGAGACACCATCGGACCAATACAAATAATTCGAAATGATGTTAAATCAACATAATGAAATTCATTGTGTATTGAAGTCTTGGATTACTGAATTTATTATTGATTATTTTATAGTGCATTCTGTTGTATGTTTATAAAATACTTGACGCGTACTTTACTAATAATTTATAATTGGCCCGGATTATAAAGACGCATTTTCATTTGTTTTTAGGAGTGTCCCGAAGGCGTAGTCCACGAAGACTCTTTCAAAGACATTTATGCGAAATTCTTCCCACATGGCAGTGAGTTCTGATTCAATAGAGAAGAAAATGAAGCTGTCACGCGTAATTCGTTAATGGTGCCTTGCTGTGCGAATTTCAGACTCCAGCCTCTATGCCCACTACGTGTTCAAGGCCTTCGACGTAAACTGCAACGGGGCCATCAGTTTCAGGGTAATTAATTGCATTTTAAGCTATTACCGCATGCATAAGTACCAGTTTTCGTAAGCAGGTTATCAGAAATGCTTCCTAATAGAGGTTACCGAAATTATTAACTGGGTTGCCTTTTGTACATAAAACACCCCTAATGGCCCATGATTCCCATCACTTTTGCTTCAACTTCTCGAATACGCACAGGTTGACTGCATGTCATTTTACAATATACGATCTTATATCTATATCTTGTATACATCCTCTTACAGTGAACGATTGAGATTAACAAAGGTAGACTACAACAAAATGAAACGAGTTGTTGAAGATCAATGACCAAGAATGGGTTAATTTCTTAAACTATTGATTTTATTTTGAATTTATTTCAATCGTCAGAGACATGTCCCAGGTATTCGAAAGAGAAAGAAACAACAATTTGTGCTTAAATATAGATACTCAAAGCTAAGTAACGTTTGAATACTAAAATTAAGTTAATAGATACGAAAGAATGATAATCTTTCTATGAATTCTGCATATTCTGTTGAACACTTTTATCTAAAACCAATGAAAAAGAAAAATCAAAATACCTCCGTTATTTTGAATATTACGAATATGAAACAAATGTTTAACAATTTCAACCGGGCTATATATTACACAACACCGATCTTTTTTATTTCGACGTTCTTTAATTATCATTTTTTAAACACTTTGCATATGTTATAGGATTAAATGTTTGAACGATGTTATACACGTGAGAAAAAATCGAAATATCTCTTTAATATTTTACGCGATGAAAGAGTAAAAAATGAAATTTGATACTTAAATCGTTTCCTTCATAAATTCTCATAATCATGCAAACTTATTTATACACTTACTTAAATCCTTTCAATATCATTTCTACTCGTAATTTTATCCTCCAAATGATTGAAAATAGTACATTTCATTGTAGTAAATATAACAATACAACATTGTAGACATTGTTCTTTGGATAGGATGTGAGAATCCCTGGGATCCGTTAGAATCATCGAATATCCTCGACGGTTATTGAGCTAATTGACGATGATTCCAGGATCTGCTGGTGACCTTATCGACCCTCCTGAGGGGTAGCATTTACGAGAAGCTGAGATGGACGTTCAAACTATACGACATTAATGGCGACGGGTGCATTACGAGAGGAGAACTGGGTGAAGTGGTCACTGCCGTGCACGAATTGATGGGTCGAAAACACCATGCCGATGAAGAGAGGAAAGCAAGGGATCAATTGGACAGGGTCTTCCGGAAGCTCGATCTCAATCAAGATGGGGTTATCACGATCGAAGAGTTCATCGAAAGTTGCCTCAAGGCACGTTCCAAACGATTCCGTGAACAACTTCATCATCGCGAAAGAAAATAGTATCTTTATATTTAACTGACATACCCAAACACGTCTCGGCCAGTACTATGTTTGTCCGTATATGTACAAAGGATATTTATGATCCTCAATAGCTTTCCTACATATTAAAGTAGTTTTATAATGTATAGAAATCCAAGGACTAATATCTTCTTATATGGGAATGAAACCATTAGAGCGAAATGTAAAACTATGAAGCAAATCAACTGCTGATGGGTTAAAATTTCGCCACAATCTGTATGCAATTCCCCCTGATCGATTAACCGCTTCTAACAGCATCCGAATTTGATTTCAGGACGACGTGATTACCCGATCGCTAGCAATGTTCGATTGCGCACTCTGATCTCCGGCCAGGGAGAATCCCTCGCAAACACGTACAACAGTGAGCCCGACACCGGAAGTGACACCAGAAGCAACACCAGAAACAACACCCACGACAGCATCGTTGACCTCCAGTCTCTCGCAATCCTTGTCACCATCGCCTCCACCGCCATGTTACTCTCTGTTGCCACCGGTACCGCTACCACCCCCAGGATATACAACCCAAGATCATCAGCTGTATCGAATGCTAGCAGCTCACTGGTGGGATCAACCAGACACGCCACTATTTTGCTGAGCCTTCTCGTTTTGAAATGTCCCCAAGAAATGTTCGTATCGAGTACGTGACCATAGGACCAGGAGCGATGTTCAACTTCGCACTCCACTCTTTGGCCAAGAACAACGATATACGTGTTGCGACGAACCCAACACTGGAAGTAACATTAGAAACAACAACCACGTCATGACCTTCGATCTCACGATCCTATTCACCATCGCCTCCACCGTCATGCTACTTTGTATTACCATCAGTGCCACTACCAGGATGTATGATTCGAGATCATCCCATATACCGTGTTGTGGCAGTTCACTGGTGGGATCAGCCAGACACGCCACTATTTTGTTGAAGAGAACCCATCTGAAATTTCCCCAAGAAATGTTACCATGGACGTGATCATGAGGTCAGTAGCGATGTTCAGCTTCGCATTTCGATCTCTGATCGAGAACAACGGTATATTTGCACGTGTAACGGCAAATCCGACACTGGAAGTGACAAAGGAAGCAACATCCGCGACATTGCGATCTCTAGTCTCTCGTAATCCTAGTTATGGATAATTCTATTGCCATGCTACTTGCCACTGGCAGGATATACGATTCAAAATCATCAGCTGTTCCGTGCATTAGCAGTTCCCTGGTGAAATTAGCTAGATACATCGTTACCTTGCTAAGCAGATCTCTCCTTGTTAAGAAATTCCCCCAAAGAACACTTACTAGACAACGTGCAATAGCCAACTAGACATTAGAAGAAATCCCAGGGGGCCAACCACTACATTACAGACCTCCAGCCTCTCGTAATCTTTGTCACTTACTCCGTATTGCCTCCGTTTATTATCACTAACTGCACTCTACCTCCAGTATATATTACTCAGAGTAATCGATTCTACGATTCCCTGACACCTCATTGATAAAATCGATGAAATGCCCCAGTTTTATACCGAGTAAAGCTTCATTCACGTATTTCATAAGAAAGTGTCCTAGAAAGAGACCTATTTTTCTGGCATGTCGGAAGGACTCGGGTAGATTCAAAAAAGATCATCATTTTATGGAGAACGAAACTTGGTTTAAGCTGTTAAGCACATACAAGTGTAACTGCCAAGTCATCAAGGACATATCTCATTGAATGGAGGAACGTCACTCGAAAATTGCACCAAAAAATTCCTGGAGAAATATTACGATTTCACAGTCATTGATGTTGCCAGGAGTCTCTAACAATAAGATCATGCCCTAGTACGTGAATTTAAAATACAGTTAATAGAAGGAACAGAACGTTGTCAGGTAAAATTTCCTCGTTGAAGACATTTACCGTAAATCATCTCGTGGAAATATGAAAATTCATTAGGATTGTTCTTTTACAGTCGGTAAACAAATTAGTTTTCGATCTGTACAAATGTTGTATAGCAAACTGTTCTTCAAAGTGCTTTGCGAGTAATTACACAGAAATCAAATCACGTTAGGATGAAAGAAATAATCACATTTTCACCAGTATTGGTAAATCGTTTAACTTTCAATGTCCTCATCAAGGCAACGCCGCAAACAGCATTAACAAACGAAGCCTTGAATGCCTTTTCCACTATTTCCTTCATTTTTAACCGATTCCTTCATTCTCGCGTACACTTTTCAATTTTTCATATTCAACATTTTTTGTTTTATGTCCTTTCATTTCACTTCAAGCGCACGTATATTTTCAAGCATACGTTAATTTTTCAAGACGCACAAATCAATGCAGGATTTTCGAATCGAGTGCACCTTTTGGCCCTAAATAAACAATGCAAGCAATCCAGTAGTGCATGAATTATCGACTACTAATAAGCAGTCAACAACAAGTAATTGATAACCGAGAAAATACAACTCAATCTTTCAAAGCAAAATAAGAGAAGCTCACCGAAAAAGCAAAAGTATGGAAAAATTGCAAACTTTGTTTGCAAGAAATATTTCGTTACTTTAGTTTGAGGAAACAGAAATTGCATAATTTTCAAAGGTGTCTCTGAGATGGAAACTCCAATCAATTTATTTCAATATAATTATCTCAATCGAGCATTACTCATGAACATCATGTTCTTGTGCAACTGGTGCATAAACATTAAAAATCGATAATGAATGGGCACGTAGACGCGCCAATAGCGGATAAATGGGTTGTTAGTGCGCTATTGAAACATATACTTTGGGAAATCGGTATCAGAAAAGTAGAAATACATTGAAAAGATCACGGAAACTTCTGAACAATTAAATATTGAAAAGAATAAACAGCATGGAGGGAACAGAAAAAAAATATATATACGTAAATAGTAAAATACTTTATTCTCTCGAACAGCTTTCTATGCTGTACTAGAGATAATATCAGAAAAGATATCACCTCAGAAATATATGCTTCGATTTGTACAAGAACGTAAATATTTCTTTCATTTTCATCTCATTTCATTTTTACAGACTTCTTTGAAACTCGTCAATGCGATGTTGGGCATAGCTAGAATGCGATTATTAGAATAACCAATTCACGCATACGGCTATGATCGATTAATTATTATTTATGATGATCAGACATTAATCGAAAACCAAAGGATCTAACATCAGCGAAATGCAAAGACTTCACACATCAAAAGAATTTCTAAAGTGACAAACAAAAGAACGATAAACTTTAAAGCAAAAAGATTAAAAATGTCGAAGCGATAAAATTCAATAAATGGGATAATCCGACACATCACCTTGATACAAAAAACTAGAGACATCATTCACCGATTTCCGAGGAAACACGGTTACTACCTCCATTTTTATTTTATGCTCTTTCTGCGTAGCTCTACACTTGGTACTCACCGACAATAGATTTTCACGGGCCGCGAGTGGAGCCATTCAACATCGATTGTCAATACGCGGACATTGAATGGTAAATCAATTCATTGGCCGCAGACAAGCTGCTACATTCAAGCTGAAAATATGGCCCAGGTCAAGCACAAAGACTCAAAGAACTTTAAAGGAAATTAAAATGCGATGGAATAGACGAAAAACCATTGATAAAAAAATAAAACTGTTGATGCAACCGAATCATTGCTTGTACGGAAACAATTCACTGCGCCGATATAATAAGTACCCGAGAACCGGTGCCCCCACTCTGTCAAATAGGGTTAAACAGGATAAAAGTAAGACTACATCCCCGATTTTTATTTAACTAAATTCCCTTTCCATGCTTATCTAAACATGAATTTCTATCAATTCGTCAAGTGACACTTTCCAACGAGTGGTTTCGCAGTTTCCAGTGCGACCATCGGCCATCGATTGCGAACCAACGGATGGTCGCTTCAACGATGGCTCAATTATTGGTCGCCGAAGAGCCACTAATTGACGCGGATTGAAAATCCAACCAATGTCAATGGGAAAAAAAAAAAATGATGGACGAGGGGGAGGAAGGAGCGAAACCGACAAAAAAGGGAAATAAAGGGGTAGAAAAATGGTTGAACGAGGCGACGAGAGAAGAGAAATGAGATCACTCGGGTTCGAGTTGGAAGAAACGACGGACTTGAGTAATCACGTGCCAAATCATTGTACAAGTCGAGGTCGATGCCTGTCGAAACGACAAGATCGGACGAAATCCGGTTAAAATAGAACCATTGAGCCACACTTAAATACGACTCGAAAGCCAAGGTCGTCCCATGGATCCATGAAAAAAAGAATGGTGGAAATCGTTCCGGGGGTGAAGCTCAAGATGTAAAGAGAAAAGAAGATGGCGGTCATCTTGCCCTGTTAGCGATGACGTGTTATAAAGAGAAATAATAAAAATTTGAACTACATACATAGTAACTGTTCCTATCATTTGCAATTATAATGTCCTTAAAAACAGTATACAACACAATTTCACGATCTTTATACATTTTAGCCCGCGCTTTATCATACGTCAAAAAAGACGCCGTACGTCCTTTGGCTTCTGTTCGCGACACAAGATCGTGTAGGTGGAGTTAGCTGGTAAAATGGCTTACGTCTCGAGCTTCGGTCTTCTCGTCTAAAATCGCACTTTATGTTTTACCGATCTCTTCATAGATCCATGGATCGTCTTAACCGGAAGAGCCCTCGGAAGCCAGGGCCGTCGTAACCGGGAGAGCCCGCTCGACCAATGGCGGTTCTTCGACTTCCTGCGTCGCGGTCGGCTAAGTCGTTACGGATAATAAGGCGGTTATAGTCATAAGGACGTCGGAATATCGTTAAGTAACTAGCGAGATATTGATAGGACTAGCGCTAAGCGATTACCGAAAATCTTCCAAAAGCAGGGTGCCCAGTGCTGGTCGGAAGCACTGCCGCCGGTAGAATAAGGCAGCCATTTATCGAGGAAATTGTTAAGTTTATAGGATTAGTAGACAATGGCGGTGGTAAGAATGTTGTTATTTGAGAATAAGCTTTAACTTCATTAGCTCGTATATCTTACGATAAAGCAATAAAATTAAGTACGAGCGATCGGCGTAAGTCATTGATTCGCAATGAATCAATCGTTCGTTCCTTCTCTTGCGACCGCTAATTTTATACATTTAATGTTGCTTTCGGGGCGAAAGCGTAAGAAATGGGTGGGATTGCGCGAGAAGTAAAACGGGAAAAAGGAAGGATGAGAAGGTTAAGGATGAAAGCTCCTGGGAATTTAAGCCATGCCGTTAAGACTTAGTCTAGGTAATTTAGGATCTGTTTCCTTGAACTGGGAACGCGAAACCTGAAAAGAGTTGAATGCTCCCCGTTGAATGAATAGCGTAAATACTGTTAAAGCTATCGTGAAAGAATCGAAAAGTCATAGGAAAGGCTTTCACTACAATTTCCGAGCACCTTTTATAAACGTTTCCTTCGTTCCTTCGCGCCATAAATATTGACTAACCATTTATTTTACCTGCATACTCTAATAATTAATTAATATACATGAAATCCTTAACTTTTTTCGTCTACTAAAGTCCCTGCGTGTCAGCATCGGATTATCGTAATCTTTACGTTTCCGTTTCATGCTAGAAAAATTAAAAAAAAAAGGTGTATAGGGGGAAAGATGTATAGATATACTTTATAGCACATATCTCAACAGGTTTTCGCAACTTTTCTCAGGTTGTTGCATTCTCACTCTCTTGTACAGACGGATGAATAATCGGGTAGATGATCGATTTTTTAAGACTCTAGCGATTAGCGTAAACATTAGATTAATAAGCGCGCAATCGGATCACTGAATTAAGGGGGCGGATGAATTTATCAGTTGATGACAATGAAACACCAATGCGATATAATTTACGTGTAATCTAAGACAGTATGCATACGATACTTCCTGTACTAAATGGTACCTAGGAACTGAGTGAAAAGCAACATTTTCTACGATTCTCCTAATCGTTGCATATTTCATGCGACTAAGGTAAATACTAATTGGCAGGAAAAAGGATGTAATAACGATATCGTATTTATTGTTTCCATGGTATAATGTCGACTTACAGAGGTGATCGTACTGGCATGTGATGTGTGAACTGGGCCCTTTCAAACTGACCGGAAAACAAATAAATGTCCTCCATAAAGAAATGAAAACAAGCTGTTACATGGTATGTTAGTATCATATGTTCCTCCTAATAATTTATTTCTCGTTAAAATTACATAAAAAGTACGCGTGTACGTATATCGATTTCGGCACATTAAACGAATCAATGTATGCCAATACTCTGAATAAGCGCAACCACGGTTCCTTAGGGAGGAACGTGTAATGCTAATGTACTGGTACATTGAATGGTACTGCAGGAAGCATTTTGTTTATACTAATTGAGCCGTTTATGTTTTATTTAATATGTTAGTTAAAGGAATTCAAAAGTTCATTTACGAAATTGACTATTGAAAATCGAGCGACTGACCGTACCGAGATTCATTATAAATTGCTTTAATTAAATCATTCTAATATGCATGTAACAATCCCTCCACTTGTTAATTTTGTAGAATTAACCGGCAAGTTTTTGCATCGATAGCTATCAGCCACACTAATTTATTACTTTGACAATCCCAATCAATATAGGTTAATTAATTGAAAATTGGAAATGCGCGTATAAAAATCATGAAAGTGCGGCTTCATTATATAAATTTTCTGATCGTTTACGTGAACAATTTTCAAATTGTTATATAGTCACATGTGTTATGTCACTGAAGGTAGATTACTTTGACTTTTTCTTTAATTAGAGGAGAACAATTGAAACAATCTGCCATACATAGACAGTTTTAACAGCAAATCAATAATCCGTGAGAACATTTATCTGCCTATTTCATTGACTTTATTTAAGCTCTAATGCAAATCACATAATCATCACTGAATACATAAATAACCTATCTAGTTATGATGATCTATTTACGAAATAGAGAATTTTGAAAACACTTTTCATCCTTAAGTTTGGAATAATAAATACCTTTAAAATATTCCTCTTTCAACCAAGATGTTTAAAATTTCACTGAAAAACACATTACTGAAACGATTCCTAGTTAAAGCACTATCACGCTATAATATATTCCATATTCTTTTGATTTTTCTCTTCTGCTACTTTGTCGAAAAAACCCTTTAAACAATGTAAGTTGGAAATAATAAACACTAACATTTCTCGCCTTTGTCGTGCCGAAATAACGGAAATAAAATACTTATATAAGCATTTAACACGCGAATAAGTATCACGCAAATAACAAATAAATATTATAATTGTAACAATACTCACCGAGTAATTCACGTTTCACGGTATGGACATCGATAGTATCGATTCGTTCGATGCAATTTCTCACCAATGAATCCCGAAAATAACATAATGTATTTGATAATATCAGTTATTTCATATAAGCTGGATATGCATAAACAACCAGGAAGCTAAAGTTCGCAATTTCATAAAATTCATGACAACATAACCGTCGTGAATACAAATGTCTTCAGTGAGATCAACACAAATTACGTTGCTAGGACGCCGAATACTCGTTTCCATAACGACCGATTCAATAGTTAATAGCTTTGCAGCTAAGAATGCATTTCAAACTCATATTTAATGCATAAACGTATACTCTATGGATCCCGCACATTAATCTATCTTTGAAGACATCAATACTGACAGAGAGAAGAAGAAAAACTGAAACTGGTTGACGGTTTATACATCTGTCTGTGTTTTACGAATAATATTTATTAAAACAACCTGCAACTCTCACTTAGCTTCGCCTAAATATAACCAAAACTTTATCTTAATATTTGGTAAACCGTGAAAAAATATTAAGCATAGCATCCATCGACTTCTTACCTCAATCTGCCTACAACGTCAATTCTTAACATTCTGTAAATGAAATTGAACCGTTCATTTTCATTTCTTTTTTTACACGCATGTTTCACTTTTCACAGAGCGGAAGGAAGGCTACATTGCACACTTATATGATATGCACCAGTTTCCAGTAAGATGACAAATTGTTTAAGACTGAATTAACATCTTGTAGATCATTATATTCATTAATAGTCCACTCGCACTGAACCCGAGACGATCAGTCATTCGAAGTTATTAAGAAATTTAATTTTATTAGAATTTCTGAAATACTTGTATACATGTCCCAAATAAACACATGATCTCAAGTGTATAATGTTTATGTAACAGATATACACATTGTCAAGTATGTTAACAAATTTAAAGAAAAATAAGAGTAATATAACAAGTAACGCGCGGACACGTAACATCTATGTGAAATGTTGGTCGTAATACATAACAGTGAGCTTATAACAAGAAATGTATATAAGATTGAAATGCGTACGCCCGAAGATTGTGCTATGAAAGAAATTCCTAAAACCTTACTAAAATTATGTATTCAAAATCGGAACACCTAAAAATAAAAATTCTGCAAATTGATGACCAGCATATACCGCTTAAGATAACGTAAAAATATAATGACTCAACTTTGATTTAAACAATACTTGTAATTACCGAGATATGATCACAGTCTCAATTCATTATACTAAACGATATATATGGTTATCAAATATGCACAACTTTGATTTTTGGATGTTACAATTTTCTTGACAGGCAGTATAATTTAAACAATACTACTGCACTTAAACTCCTCAAAACACGACACGACAGTGAAATGTGTTCATAATGAACACAAATATTAATTTTGACCTGAATGGAAAGAGATCTTTAATATAAACAGAAGTTTGCCTTTAACAATCAAATTGCAACGCACTTTGCAATCACCGCTATTCAGATTTTGTTTTACATTTATATACGTGAACTAATTACAAACTTTTCCTGCCTTGTCTATAAAAGCTGCACGAAAAAGCTGAAAGTTTAATTATTATTCTGGACAGGAAGAAGGGAATTGTCTCTGGCGAAACTCTGGAACAGAGTGGTTGTTAATTCCGGACTCTTATCAAAGTTGGCTCTTTTAAAGTTGGCTCGGCTTTACAGACTGGGCAGAAATTGATATGCAGCACACACAAATGCATTCTTACAATCAAATTATCGGTATCACTTTTATTGTATATCAATACCAGCATAAATAGTTTAACGAAAGAAGTTTACTTAGTTAATTTATGACTGTATCTCTTGTTACCTACAGTATACAACCAGGTTAATGGCATTCGAAATTGTTTGGCAAACAATTTATTAACAATTTCTTGGCTCTTGAATAGCACACAGTGAGCTCACAAGTAAATCGAATGTAATAATCACGTCTTCGAAAATTACAGATATTAAATTACTCTTATTTTAAATGATATATTTTTAACATAACTGATACATAAATGTTGTATAAGATCTTACGTTTTCTGGGCATCTACAAATACATGAATCGACCACAGCAACGATATCAAACTTTTTATTTGCAATAAAAAGTTTACAACAAAATTAATGATAAGAGACATACTTACGTATCTCTCACAAATCATTCTGAAAGGACGAATGAAAGAAATAAAGAAAAGAAAATCCGCTTATAAGAAAATAATATTAATAATGTTGTCTAAGAGTGAACGTACAGTATTTTTCTTTTTTTTTCTTCAAGATCGGAAAAAAACGTGTAATCTCTATCACGTCAATCAACGACACTTGTGCGCGATTAGGTCCATCCTTGAAAGCGAACCTCGAAATACGACTATAGCCGTTTAAGGAAAATAAAAGTAGGGATTAGAGTGTAAGCGAGAGATCATTTGAGAAGTGCGTGACATTACATATGTTCAATAGATTTCGATTTTTCTTTTCGGGAAGCCCGACATAGGCAACCGAAAAATTTCCTAACAATAGCGATAGCCGATGAAACTTTACAGTGTAAGAAGAATTCCACTAAATCATAACTAGCATAATGAAGGGAAAATGCTCTAGATAATTAACTATTTATAAGGGATAAGTCAAACCTTAGTCAATTCATTAATATTAGGAATTAATTAAACGTAATAACTCCTATTTCACCCATTTGAGCAGGGGGACGGCGAAGTATGATCCCAGTTAGAATATCTTTCCAAAGTTTATTTATTCTCATAACGAAATTGGTTTCCTTTCACATGGAAAGGTTCAAGTAAACAAAATACTCATTTCATCTTTGATTAAAATGATATTTTTAAGCCTAGATTTCGGAGATGTTCCCGTACCAGTGAGTTAAAAAAGAATTTTTAACCCCCGCCCCCCAGTTCGATTTGGAGATCACTTGAATCCGCTGCTCATCCGAACAAATTAATAAAATAGCAAAATCAGGATTGCCGATGTGCTAATTATTCTGAAAGAATCATATTTTATTAAATGGGGAAAGAAATGAACGTATTTACCCTTTAATTGTGTCATTGTAGTAATGTAGCCTTATATCGATGCGTCATAATTCATTCAGTTTCTATTGGCACCTTTTTGCATTTTCATGCCGCATTAATCGTTAAATTTCAAAATGATCAGACGTAACGTTAAGCTTGTTAACTATCATTTGGTAACATTTAACTCATAAGTGATGTATTTTTGTCAATTCTACGATGGCTGTTTACATACGTTTATCTTTTATACCTTAAAGTGTCTTTTTCAGTTAGATATAGAATTTCTTTTACATGAAATATAACAGAAATAATAACGTATTAACTCATTATTAGTAACTGTGTTAATGACTACTCGATTATGAAATTTAAACGATAATGAGAAAAAGAAGTCGTAAGGCAGGACTACTATGAATGTACCTCAAGCCCTATTGTTTCAAGCGGAGTGCGCTATTGTTATCGAATACTGCCAACTTCGTGTAAATATCATCATGTATCATAGTTATTAACGCGACGTTTTTGAGAAATTGGAAAAAAATGGCACCATCCACCACCAATTGTATCATCATGTATCATAGTTATTAACGCGACGTTTTTGAGAGATCGAAAAAAAATTGCACGTAGTCTAATAATAAGTTAACTAGGAGTAATTGAATGCCGTCATTTCTTTCTGACTTATGTTTCAACATTGTTACTGCAAACGGCAAAGTTTCGCTCGGTTGCAAGCAACTTTTAAGTGATGTTTGGATCAATGACAATTCTAGACAACCGAGGACTGGATGCTAAGCAATTTCTTTTATCCGACAAAGCTTAAAACCATGATCCGTGAATGTAAAAAGAGAATCTATCAAATGTCTTACTTGCAAACAACTTTATCCCGCCACAACATTCGTATTTCTATACAACATAACGCTATCTGATCATCATAACTGTTTAAATAATACAAAAGTGACGGATTCAAGACGCTCGATTTTATTGTCAGGTCATTCCAAAAGTTCTGTCGTGTTCTGGCGACTGTTTTTCCCGTTTTACTGACTTTACTGATTGACATTACATTGCTGCCTGACTTTCAATGCTCTACTTGTGATGTTTCTTCAAAGTACACCTATAAAATCGACAGAACTTTTGAAATTACCTATTAATTGCACCATCTGAAGGTAGTTGAGATTAGAATACTGTCCTACTGATGTCTAAAATGAAACTACTAAGTATGCCTACAAACATTATGAGCTTATAGGATATTCGGAGCCCGGCGAATATCTGTAAGTTGATATAATTTCGTAAATTTGAGCACAAGAAATTATAAAATTTTAATTTTGGAATAATAGCAATTAGAGGTCATGCAACAAAGTTACGATATCGAAGGTCCCTTTCAATCTAATGTACTGTTTGAGATGTTTCTGTAGTAGTCCTCCCACATCCTATGATATTAATATCCGAACATCTTTCGTTGTACTTTACCGCGAACTTGTAAATTTATTCCAGGTACGTCAAGTCGTTGTGTATAGAAAATAAAAAGGAATCATGAATTTGTTTCACTCGTTACACGTGATTGAATTAAACGACTGTCGATCGATATGACTTTACAGAAATACTGTTAAGAGAGACTGTGGTTAAAAAAAAGAGAATCTATAAAAATTCGTTTCGTAGCCCGTAGGTCCAAGAAATATTTAGGAATAAATTATAGAGAAAAGTTCTTGAAAGCAGAATAGTTTGCGTAATTAGGAACCTTTAAATTCTAATTTATACGTAAAGGTTCATTGATTTTCTCCATCACACTTAAATCATACTGTTACTTAAATTATATTATTAAGAGTTTTTAAATTCGCTGTCACATTTCGCCTAGATATTCGATTACTTTGATAGACGAGCTAGTAATTAAATACGCACCAAGTCGCACGAAGCAAAATCTTTTTTTTTACATAAGATCGATCGTAATCGCTCCAATTGTGGCGTAGTGTTATAAAAATTTCCTACAACTTTCGAATAGCCAAAAAACATTATTTGACAGTTTTAACGTAATAAGAGTGTTAATACAATCATTGAACATCCATTAACGCACTTAGCTAGTGCTATGACATTTGCATACTTGACGCCTACATTATTGAGTCTTTTCTATACACATCAGCATTAAATGCGTGCAATTTCCTTTCAGGCATTTCTTCCTCAAGCTTTATATTTACTAAATACTGCATTTTCTCAATCGTCATTCGTATTTATCACCTTTCGGTATCACATTCTTTATCTAATTTGCTTGCGCTACTACCAAGGTATAATACTATTGAAATGTTATTCAAATGTGTCAGGCGAAATGATTCGTTAATTAAATTTCTAGCTTTCGAGTGAACGCTGGGGAAGATCAATCGATTTAATGATATGCAATCGTAAAGAAGTACGTAAGATATATAGCTTATTTCTTGGAGCCCAGTTAAATTTATCTTCGTATTTCACGTACCTATTACCATAGAGTTCATGTATAATTATGTTTCTGTACAATTCAGATTCGGTTATGGCAAACCCTTATGGCCATGCTAAGTTCGACCTTTCGTTAAAGTTTATTGATATAGTGCAGTAGTTAACAGAATCCGTGTTATTAATGAGGTTTGTGATGCGATTTCGTATAACTAAGACGATAATGAATCGCAGTAGATCAAATAATACTGTATTGTTGGCAGTTTCCCACAAAGGTGTGGCAATATCAATAAATGTTAATTACCTCAAGTCACTTTTTATATTTATATGCCATTTTTCCTCATGTCAGTTATCCTCCTTACTGTTATTCAAGGGATGATAAGAAGCTTTCCTCGTTCCTTAGTATTTTTCACAAGAAATACGTTAAAACAATCCCCGTAACGTGCAGACCTAAGTAAACATTTAAAATTAGATTGTAATCTACGCAGAACGGTAATCAACAATTTCCCTATACGTCAATTAAATATTGACGGTCCTCTTGCAATTTTTACGACTGCAATTACATTCATGAAATACTTAATAAAGGGAATTATTTGAAGTGGTTTTCGGCGGCAGGGATGGTTCGGCCACTAGTACACTTACCTTATGTATTTCTTATTGAATAAAATTAAAATAGGAATTAAGGAGAATTCAACGAAGCACGATACATATGATTATAATTATATTTTACGTGATTGACAGTAGCTGATCGAAACAGTCAATCGGTTAATAATTCTGTTCTGTGTGACTAATTAAAATAAATCACGCAATACTTAGTAAAAATAAAAATGTTTATTTGTACCTATGAAAACTCATTTTTAGAAACTGTTAAAAGACAACAAAGACAATGGATGACTGATCATGGAAAAATATACAGAAGCATGGTCCTAAGTGCCAAAATCTATACTTTTAAAATCTTTAATATACTCTATTTTCAGTGGTTCGAAAGTAATGTAAATATAAAAACTAATTATAGATTGACAAATCTTACAATAAACAATATTATGAGAAATTCAGAATCTTGTGATGTCTGAAAGTCTTATGTTCTTAAGTTCGTAACTTCGAAAGTTGTATTTTTTACTGACACTTTTTTCTTTTCCGTCGTCATCAAAAACGCACTTAAATTATAAAACGATGAAATAAGTAATCATCTTAATTTTTATGATGCTCCGATTATTTTACTGCATTTTCAAGCACTTTCTGAAAACTGAAAGAAATTCCGAAGGCACTTTTGTGTGCCAAAGTTGCGATTTTAAATAATCATTCGCAAGGAGATGAGTACGTTTTAGAACCATTTAGATGTTTCGAAAGACTCCACGCCCTCGGCCTTTAATCTGTTCAACATCGGTCGATAAATGTCTGATGTGAATGGGAGCACTATACCTCGCTGCTGTATCTCACCTATATAACAAAAAAAAATATTAGTTTCAAATTAATTAATATTTCCAGACAATTCGAAACATATAACAACGTCATAATGGATCTATACTGTGAAAACATTCAAAGCCCTCAGAAATAGTCCAATATCATTCTCTTGTTAAAAATTAATGATTTAAATTATTATTCAATAAATGTTAATAATACCTTTAAATGATATTTGAATGATAAAAATTATGCATGTGCGTGTGATATTTAACCTTGGTATCGAGCGACAAGACCTTATCTTAACTTCTCTTAAACCACGAGTAACATCACTCGTATTTAAAAGTAAAAATATATTGTCTCGTAATTTTATTTTTAATTTTTGCCTTCTTAAATAGTTTATTTTAATCGTGTTACACACGGCTTGCTTTGAATTTTTAATTCATTTAATTGATGTAAAATGCAATCTTACCGTCCAGAATCATTTTGACCGCTATAGCGGCAGGATAACCAACGGTACGAGACATAGCAGAATGTCCATTAGGATCTCCGTATATAACTAAATTAATTCCTTTACGTTCTCTTCGGCTATCTGGCCATAAGATCCCAATATCATGTCTGAGAATAACCAAATCTCGCTCATTCTTCTCGAAACATAACATTTTGGACAAATAGTGTGTGAGTGTATCAAGGGGCGTGTGCAGTTTCAGAACAGGATCCTCATTCAAAATGCCCAAATCCTCGATTGCTTGAACCCGTTTTTCCGAATTAACTCTATCAGCCAATTTCATCTTCAGATTCTCATAAAATATGTTATCACTTTCCAATCCCAAAAGGTTGCACACTAAAAATCGCTGAAAGTATTTAGTGTCGATGAGAAATTATTTAATAAAGCAATAAATTCCTTCTAAAACTGTTCCATGCAAATTAAGGATAAGCATAATGCATTTTTAAATGATTTAAAAATACTTCTTCGGAAAATCTACACCCAAAGAGGTAAAACAAAAATGACCTAACATAATAAAGCCCCTTGAATAAAAAACGAAATAAATGTATATGCACATAAAAAAACCGTTAAACATACGCTATTTCATTGTACAGATGCTTCTTTCTAGAATTACCCACCAAACACAGTTATGTAACAGTAGTATAAGCATATCATAATATTTGTAACATATAAGTAATATTTGTATTACCATTTCCTAAGCAGATGTGTAACGCTTATAAAACAAATAACGTAGCATATACATAAAATATTGGTAACATGTTACATGTTATATAACTGCAATACTGACAAGTTTATAAGAATGCTACCGAACGGTAACAATTCGATATTATATGATATCAATATATCTTTTAAATAACTTTCGTTATGTATCGTGTTAGTCCAGGATTATGTAACTGTAGCATAGGGTGTTTGGGAGGTATATATTTTTTTGATTAAGCAGTACGCCAGAAAATAGGTCCGATTACTTACCCACGTAATATCGGGTCCATTAGGATGTAATATCGGGTGCGGATTTGGATCTATAAGACCTAACAGCTGGAGTCCTTGTATCGTATCCGCAAAGCCCTTAAACCTTAAGGTACCGCGCAATACGGTAAGTGCATCCTTAATTCCATACAACTCCCTATACATGGTGCTGTCGCGGTTTGGAAAGCCTTCCAATGCAAAACCAGGTAAGAAATCCAAACCTTGGACAGCGGACATCAGATCTCCCCCACCAGAAATTTCTACCACCTATTGACAAACATTTAATGGAATTATTCGGTAGAAACAAAAGAAACCTTTTTATTAGGTCATTCCAAATGTTCTACCGTATCGAGGTAGCCTATAACATCTGCAAAAACGGTAGAACTTTTGAAATGACTTAATACATGAAAACCACCGAAAGAGATTCCGAACAATCGGTGAACTATACCTGTGAGATTTTTATTAAAGTCACTTAGATTAATCATTACTCACCGACAACAAAAAAGCTGATAAATTAACTTATGTACATTCGTAAAAATTGATTAAATGGCGTTCTGCGCGTCAAAATGTAACGTTTATAAGCTAGGGTACAATTGTTGGGAGTTAATTAGATTTTACCTGACCCTCGTGTAGATACTTCGCCGGTGAAAGGGTATTCAACAAAGCTCCTCTCGGCGACCAACTGAACTTATATCGTAAAGGATTAAACGAGTACTCCGGAGATGGCAAACCACCGCACCAGGAAACGAACGATTCAATTTTTCCCCCAGCTTGTCGTACATCGTCAAAACATTCCAATGCTAACAAATGGTCAATACCAGGGTCCAATCCAACCTCGTTCAATACTGTAACGCCAGCCATCTCGGCCCTGTAAAATATTAAATCGCGTATTTAATAATATGGCAGAGTTATTTGCATAATTACTATAGTACTCATTATAAATTATGTATATAGACACATCTTTCCCCAGGACTCTCACGTTGACACAATTTTTAGAAGAAAAGATATTTGATTTCTTGGGCAACATTTTTCCATCCTAAAAACTTCCCTTTCAGGGATACCGATGCTTTGATAAGGACGTTTTTTCATGTACAATCTCATTCCATCGGTTACTTAAATTATTTAAAAAATAGGAAACAATTTTAAGTAAAGGTATATCTTACTCTTCGTGCAACGCTCGGACTTGATCATTTACATAACTAGCTGTCACCAGATGAGTCTTTGTCTCTATACATGCTTTTACGATAACGTGATGCAGCGAGTACGGCAACAACGACACGGCCACATCAGCTGAAGCTACCACATCTTGCAATGTGTCTGGTCTTTCCAAAACATTGAGAAATACGGATTCGACACCCGAATATCTGTTCGCCAGAGCATCAGCCTCTTCCTTCAAGTTCGAGGCTACCACTATGTGCACATTTTCATCTCTATGAAGATACTCCACCACGGGAGCTGATACGTATCCTGAGCCCAATATAATGACCTAAAATCCAACAAACAGAAATACAGTTAACAAACTGCTCGATTAGCGGCATACTTATTATCACGCACAGCGATGTCCAAGAAGATGTCGTGAAAATTTCATATACCTTCTTCATATTCTTAGACGCGGTGATTCTATTCGCATCTGCCTATGTATTTGATTATGCGTGAAATACTCTGCTATTCAACACCGAATGCATGTAGCAAATGGCGGCCAACGTTATCAATCGTGAATTGAGAGGATAATAATAAACCAGTACTGGGGAAAACAAACTGAATTGACACTAATAAGCAATACAACGGTGATGTGAAGTACATGTAGAATTAATTCACGTGATAACGATGAGTCAATACTGAAAAAGTATTACCGAATCCGACCCTGATGGACGTATTAATAATCTTAATCATTTTCCGCGTCCATTCACTCTATTACCATTTTGAATATTGAAATGTTTTAACTCAAAGAAAAAATTATGAACAAAACTATTCTTTCACGAAATGCCCTTACGCGTTCGACATTGGTTGTTTTGGGTACTTTTATTGTTACTTCTATTATGTTGATTTCACTTTAAATATCAAAAATTAACTGGGAGAACGTACCAATAGAAACAAAATCATCTGCGCACATTATCTCAATACTAGCACACAAATATCAGGGGAAATAGTAATTAACTGTAAAAAAAATCGTTCACTTTTCAAAACAGGACCCTTTTCGTAACATGCTTACTTACAGGTACTACAGTGCCTTAAGAAGTTTCACTTGAAAAAATGACCCAACAACCAAAATAGCACATCGTGTCGGTATAATAAAATGATAAATATAAAAACTAAACACCTGTTCCGAGCGCCATGTTATACCTTCAATCATCGAATTTTTACACCTGAATGTCAATACTGCACGATTGCTAAAATGGAGCGTCCTACCAGAGCACGCAAAACTCACTGAAATCGTCATTTATAAGATAATACACGAATGGGACTGATTGAAGTAGTACATATCCAAAATAATTTAACATCAGTGCAATAAAAACTGAAGAACATGATCCAAAATGAGGGCAAACCCTGTTAGTAACATTCTTGCTTCAAGATAGTACAAAAAAGTACGACGAAAATACAAATTGTGACCCTTTGAGGTGATAAAATTCAACTGACAGTGAGAGGTAACTTATTTTAACGCGATAGCGATTCTCCTATAGACATCATCATCCTCTGCTTAGCTCGACGACTTTGCGCTCATCCCTGAGGAGAAGATATCGCTCACCTGGCTGACAAGCAAGGTGTAGTCAACCAAAAGGTCATAACCACGTACTCAGGCAGATTATGCTTGTGCACTAGCTCGATGGCATAATGGCGTCCCTTGGGTACCTTGAGCATGCTCACCGACCCCTCGATTAGAGTACTCCCTTTCAGGGAAAACTTAGCATTTCCCATAAGGGAAAACAAAGTTCCTCCTAGGAGAGAACCATCGGCAGATGAGTTATTTACGAGTTACAGAGCTTCGGAGATTATGAGAAGAATTATTCAAGGTAACTCCCTTGAGACGAAGTACCAGTCTGACGATGCCTTTGTGGGCTTCCAAAGGCATGCAGGGGAGTTTTCATAAATTAATAATTATCTACTACATAACTGAGATAATCGCAATCGACTACTGGTCTAGAGTAGACAAGCGTCGTGAGATAGTTCTAAGCAAAAGTGAGTAATTACTGCAATATGAGGACCCAGTACCAATGAACGATGCTCTGCATATTTTGCATCTTTTTCTTCTCGTTTGCTCCTTACATCACTCGCATATAATGAATGAAAACTGCCATTTGATATTAAACATGTAATAGAGAATCACTGTGATAATCGGATGAAAAAATAATGAATCTGAAATTTCAGTAAGTACGGACGTAAGGAGGTAAGGAAGTAAAGGTACCTTCTTTCTGATAGTTTGGCCATTGTCCGCTTTGTGTCGGCTACGCTGATTCAATTGTCGCATTTCCTGGATATATTCGAAGTTGGGGGTCAAACGGCCATTTGAAGCGATGATTGCTCCGTGAACAGCCGGACTGAAATTATGTTCTTCCAATGGTTTCTTCGCATCCGAGTGGATGATATCCAGAGCATACGGAAAAAGAAGATCTCCGAAAAAGTCAGTCGATTCCCTTGGCAACTGAGTGGGCATGTTATCAATCGAACACACTAAGACGCCTGGGCCCTTGAAGGACTTTGTGTCTTTGTTGCGATCGGCATCATAAAGACAGAACGGTGTATCAATCGTCGTACACTCGTTCATAAATCTGGCACATAGAAGTAAATAAAAGTCTATGTGATATCACGAATTGTAGACATTCATATAAAGAGATTCACGTTTGCTCACTTATGAAGTTTAGACTTTTATTTAGCCTTCAAGCGTTTTAAGATCAAACCTTGTACGGAAACTTGTTCCTCATCCTGCATACAAATAGTATAAATTTATTACTTGTAAATATGTACACACGCGTGTACAGAGAGGGAAGAACTTCCCTTACAAAGTTAGGTCGTAAAACGTCTGAACGCTTGTACAGGAACTTTTTCTCCACCTTGCATTAATGCAATTGAAATCGCAAAGTGGAATCATTAAGAAGATATCTTCTGAAACATTAATTCGATTTACGAATTTTAATAGTACGACATGATATCGGTAGCTTTTACCTATCATTTAAATTCACGTTGGAGCTAAAGAAAACGAAGTCACCTAATGACACTAAAAATTATACATTTTCTGAGGCTTCTTTCAAAATTTCTAGATGAAAGCCTTTTAACCACATAATAGTTTTAACTGACACGATACAAAGTAGAGTTAAACGTATCAATTTTAAGCAGCTTAGAGGTAACTCGAATTTCATTTTATTTTTTGGGAAAAGGAAAATTCGCCTTACTCAATACTGCCGCCAGGATCAGCTGATATATCGCAAATGGCCAACATCCTGTGAGGTAATGCAGGTGCACCGACACTCGTTGGAAGCCAAGGCGTATAAGCTGGCCTTAACAAGTCCTTTGCGTCTGGTATGGTTAACAATTTTGGAGAATCCACCGCCCAGTAGATCCCATTGACGATGATCGAAGCATATGGAGCTATTTTCTTACTGAACGTGGAAATGTATCGCTCCGGATGTTTTACGTATTCTTCTGGATCGAAACCCCCTCCGTCCTTTCGTTCCAGGTGATGTCGCCTTCTCACTTCACACCCATAGACTTTTGTCGCGTCTGTATACGTACATAAAATAATGTAGTGTCAGAAAATATCAGTATATTCAAGGAGGTGTCTTATATATTCAACGACTTCTCATTTACCGCCATGTTCTGCAACTTTTCGCAAAGTTTCCGGTGGAACGTATTCGTGAGGAAGTTCCTGAAAAACTTCCTGTCCTCCTTGGCTGACGTTACCGCTGCCAGTAAATACAAATGTCAATGGACCGATTGACTTTGGCATAGCCCCTAAAGCTATTTCATAGCCTGCATCCCGTATCGCTTGGCGTGCTGTTGCTGAATTTCTGTAATTATGCGCGGGTCCAATATGCTAAAACAAGACCAATAATACGTAAATTGCACAGCGGCTATAATATGGAATTTATACGTTCAACGTATAGAAATGAATTAAGAAAACGTAGTAGTAATTAAATCGACGGGAATATAAAGATACTAACTCTTCATATTTCATATCTTGTACCGTTACATAAATGACCATTACAGCCTTATCTACCAAAACAAAGAAAAAGAATACGTATCCCAAAATATGCTCTACTAAGTTAATCGATGAAGATAACGAAATTAATTGACAATTTTTATTGTCACTTAACTTCCCGATATGGCAGAATAATAGAACAAAGTCCATGACCCTTGCAAAATTATTAGGAAAATAACTATAGAAATTCTATAAAAACTGGTGCAGTAAATTTCATGATTACCGCGTATATCTTGCGTCTTTACATGTAATTGGCTCGAAACTCTACTTTCTTTATATCAAGTTGCCCAGAAGGTCACTGTGGTTTTTGATGCTCAAGATTTGACGCTTAATTTTCAAATATAGTTGTTTTTCCATTACATCCATGTTATCCACCATTTTAAAGCGTACACTTCGTTCTACATCTTGATACCAATAATTGTGCTTTAAATATTAATTTTTGTTTTATGTAGACTATTTAATTAAAGATGGGAAGGGAGCAAATTCGGACGATATCTTTGTACGAGTTCAAAATTGATCATAAGGTAACTGTGAGGGCTCGAAATATTGACAATGCATTTGGTCCAAAAACCACCAGCGAGGGCACAATAGTGGTTTCAAAAGTTCCGTGGAAAAGACGGAAAAGCCTTGAAGATCAGGCGCGTTCTGAACAACCTGCAACTATTGACGCAATAGAAAAAAAAAAATTAATATTTAAAATACAATTACTGTTGCGTTATGAACATACCATAAACGGAGTATGATGACCCAAAGCCAACAGTCGAAGTCCCAACCCGTGCAAAATGTTGACCATACCAGCGACTCCTGCATACTTTCCGAATGCCACGACTCGCTGGCCATTATCATCAGTTAATTTTTCATAATCGAGCAACCTAATGTTCTTCTCAAGGACGGCATCCAACAGCGGCATGTTGCCCTCTTGTGCTTTGATGGTGTGCGAGAAAAAGCAGTAAGTCTTGTTCGGTATGAGCTGATCTACGGGCACTTGCTTTACGCCGAAAATGACCGAAGCGGAGCTGATATCTTCTTGCAGGGATGCACCGGCATCCAGATAAGCTTTTGCTGGATAAGCTCTTCGATTGCTGGGCTGAACAATGACTTTTACTCCGGCACGGATCAACCGGCGCACATTTGATGGCGCCAAAGCTGCTCTTCTTTCCCATACCGATTGATCCTCGCGCCTTATCGCGATGACTTTACCTCTTAAGCTCTAAAAAACATTGAAAGTTAAAACTTAGGAAGAATCGCTATTTTCCCACAATTTTTTGAAAATTATACACATGCCCGCGAGTATTCCTTAATTCAGCATGGACTTTCACGAAACCCAAATAAATCAAAATTATGTTGATAAACGTTACAAAGCTTTAACGTTGCCAATACGATGACAAACGCTACGTGTTTAATATAAAACATTTCACCGCAATTATTCAAATTACTTAAAACTAAATATATCCTTCTTACATTGCGATCGGAAATAGTCACGTAACAATAAATGTCCAATTAAGAAAAGAGAATACTCGTTTTCAATTCACAGGTACATAAAGAAACACTTACGCTTCCTCGCCATTCGCTAAAAACTTTTCATTACTTCATAACGAATCCGTATTCGCTCTGAAGATATTATTTCTTAAAAAACTAGCACTAACTTGTAGCTAATGACTGTAAGAAGAACTATATTCACCGAGTTTTGGGTACATTCTCAGGTATACTAAAAGAAACGCTTATGAAAATTGTTCTCAACTGCTCCGGGGAACCACGATACAACTGTTTAAATTTTAACGTGTAATTAGATTCTTAATTGCTGAAAGTCTGGTTTTGCTATAACTAAAGATTTAACCAGAAGAGAAATATAACTTACGCTAATGAAACGCGCTCGCACGAGAACAGTTTGGCACGTGGCTGCCGGTCTGTTGAATGGCGATGCACATCTCAGCGCATTTGAAGCCAAGAGTCGCATGGCCCCGAAATTAATAATAGATCGATTCACTTATCTGCACATGAATAATATCGAATACTTAACGCAAGCTACCACCCTCGCTATCGCGTACTTGCCGGACTCGTTGTACCGAAACTTAACTTTTCTCGAGTCAACGATCTGGTAGTACTTGCCGGCGTGCTCTCTGACTCGTGCCAAGTCAAGACCGATGACTACCCTACACGTCTCGTGGGTTACGGGTTAGAGGAGGTATTTCCAAATCGCCGATAAACTCCGGGAACTCGGAAGATCTCTTATCTTTATTTACATTTGACCTTTCCTGGCAATATACATTGAAGGGAATACCGAGTATCGCCGGAAAAATTTTACCCCTCGAGCACCCCGCCGTTTCCGTAGCTTCTTATCGCCACACAGAGAAGAAGCAACGATAAGAGGCGCGTTGGTAAGAGCGCAATTGTTCAGTTCCTTGTCAGAATGTTTCTACCAGTCTATCCTCGCAGTTTCCCGATCTATAAGTAGCAACACTTCCTAGTATATGAAATCTCGCGAGTCCAAACATCATAAATACAAACAGTGGAACACTGCCATCCACGGCGGGCTGAAATCAGCTAACAAATGGTTACAGAGTGTCGAAACGTTTCTGGTTTTTAATTTCATATAACGAAATTGGTGGTAAGAAATTCTGCTCGCTTCAAATCATTACAATTACGCGTATGAAGCTTTCCTCAGGCCCAATCACTGTATTCTCATGCCTTGCAATGAACGCACACGGTACACGATTACTCATAACCGTTTAATTAGGTCAAAATTATTCTCTACAGTTTTATGATTACAATATTGTCGACATTTACAAAATATGAAGAGAACTCTGTTCAAAATCGAATTTTAATTGTTGTATCTCGATTTTAGCATTTTCTCTACTAAGATTTTGCACCGTGTCGGGTTATGAGGTCTTACTGAATCCGTCCGCAATGCACTTCCAACATGCGACATGTGATTATCATATAAGAATTTGTATACTTTTAAAATGAATTTTGAAAATTGAATAAATGGTTTCAGTTCTTAATATCCGCCCCCTCGGTGCCGGCAGGTTCAAGTATGGAACGCATCAATCCACAACGCTACAATAACAGATTTTTGTGCAATTTTTTAGTAAATACAATTATGGTAGTAATTAGAAAATCTTTTCTTAAGAACATATATATATTCTAAATAAATTCTCATAATACATATTTATAAATATATTATTTTCATAAATAATTCCTAAAGGCTCGACCACAGCAGCTTACACTGTAGATTCAGTTCTAATAATCCCTTTATATAAAATTACCGCGACTGCAGCTTCGCGTGGATCGATTGGATGGAAAAATTGATAAACCTCAGATTATAGAATAGAATTTTCTTAACATTCCCATAAGAATCTACAATATTATCGTATGCGTAAATATCGGGCTTAATTTATTCGAAAATTTCTATGGAAATAATATTCAATTTGGTTGCGCTTTAATAGATAAGTACATTTTATTCTTAATTGTTTGTTTCGTAGGGTTAATTTTCTTCAATATTTGCGTCATCACGTTCACTAATTGTTCGGACGTAAGTCCAGTCTTTTTGGATTTGAATTTCTGCAGAAGTTCAGTAGTCGTCATTGGCTTACGCATCAGATACCGTCTAACTGCATCTTCCGTAATTCCGGACTCGCTGCAATATTATTACAAATTTTCTTGAACTGTCAGATTAAATATTAGACTTTCATTTCAACATTTTAAGTAGACTTGTATGATAATTAATAAACAATGTAAAAATTGTAAATTATTTCTTTGACACTATAACCATTAACATATTTAACCGTTTCTATTTACTTTTAAATTAAGACATCTCTTATGCTGTTTGCAAAGTTCTGACCATTTACGTGGTTTCTTACCACTTTAAACAACATAACTACTCCAAACGTCAATCAATTACCGTCTGCCGAGTCTTCATCTAGTACATCTTTTAAAGGAATAGTAAAAAATAGATACAGAAATATTCAGTTGGATATCACTCACCTCGCTCCAGGAATGTAAGAAGTAACTGGAACCAAATTGAAATTGTCCAACTTCAGCTTTTTGGCCTGCGATAAATCTGGGGAACTTGTTTGTTTTCTTTTAAGAGGATCAGCAGCCGCGGTGGCTGCTGCAGCAGGAGTAGGGGTAGCAGATCGCGAACTATGGGCACTGTTTGGTTTCTTAGTATCCTTTTCCTTCTGAGCATCCGAATCGGATTCAGAGTCGCTAGAGAAATCACTAGATGAGTCCTTTCCAGACGCAGATTTTTTGGTGTCCTTCTTCTTTGATTGTTTCTTCTTTTTCTTCTTATCCTTCTTTCTGTCTGCGTCTTTATTCGATTTATCTTTATCCTGATAACCAAATGGAATTAGAGTAAACTATTTGAATAAAAAACGGGATCAATTGTACATAGACAACACATTGATAGTAATGCACAAGTGATCTACTGCAACTGGAGCAAAAATGAAAGATAGTTGCGAAATGGTAGATAATAGTAGACAAAAAAAACAATTGATACGTCTAAATGACTAATATCTGTCTGATAGTTCTTACTTTGTCATCTTTGTCCTTATTTTCTTCATCTTCCTCCTTTTCCTCTTCTCCATCTTTCTTTCCTTGTTCCTCTTGATCTTCATCTTCCTCGTCAGATACCAACAATTTTCTCAATGCGTCTTCTTCAGCAACCGATTTAATTTCCTTTTGTTGTTCCAACTCTGAGCCTGAATCTGAGGATTCTGAAATATAGTCGCATTCACGTCCTTCCTCGTCTCCGTCATCGCTCTCCTCAAAAGCTTCATCATCCGAAGCTTTTTTCTTAGGCTTTTTCTTTTTAACAGCAACTGGTTAAAACATAAATTGTCTCGTATAATACGACTGGAAAAATATCATGTTAAATGTTTTTTGCCTCTAAATAACAATAATTAATTATGCAACATTTTCTTGAATAGATGCATACCTTTACTCTTCTTCTGTTTAGCTTCCTTTTCTTCATCAGATGGTTTCTTTTCTTCGTTATTGTCACTGTCCGAATCGTCATCATCAGAATCCATCCATTCATCCATTTCAGAGATTTTGAAATCTTTTTCCTTTTTACCTATTCTCTTCCCTATACCTCCTTCTGCTAATTCAGGATCATCTTCTGCCCCATCGTCATCATTACGCAGCCTTTTTCTGAGCATCAAAGAAAAGTAATTCATTACCTTATTTCTTCTGCTGAATTCTTGCTCTGCTTCTTCAGCACTAAGTGCTTTGTATCTTTGTATGGGCTGAAAGTTATACCTATAAAAAGAAATAAAAGAACAATGAAAACTTAATCTAATAAAACTTCTAATTTTTCATTACTTTATTTAATAAAACATTAGTCCTAATAAAACTAAATGTTCATGAAATATTCTTTGATAAAAACACATTATTCATTAATGCTCAAAACACTCAGAAATCTTACCGGACCAACCCTGTACATTCTGAAAATGAAAATGACTTTATGCAATTATTTAGATGTATGAAACTCACCACTCATGTAAAGGAAACGCTTCTATAGCCCCATCGGCCGCATGCGTAAACACATAGTATGCTGCATTCTCACTAACGCCTCCTTCACGTGTGCCTTTAAATTTCTTTCCAGTCTTTCCACCTGATTTAAGAATCCATGGCTGATCCTCTGGTTTATATTTTCTGCTACTAATGCCAAATTTTTTCCTTCGAGCTTCCTCTCTTGCATCGCGACCAAATTCAGAACCTGCCCCAAACTTCGGCATTTCCTCATCCATACCTTTATATTCCTTCATGTTATTTTCACGTTCCATCTTAATCTGAGACCACTTTGAGAAGTCAACATTCATGGTTGCATTGAATCTCATCACATTATGTTTCTTCTTACTACTCCTATCAAATATAATAGAACATTTTAATTAGGTAAAATGAACTAAAATAAGGTATCTATATATATAAAAGCAAATACTGCAAATGAAATTCTTAATTAAATAATATTAAATTAATCAAGGTAGCAATTTTGTTTTTGAGCCTGAATGACCAATAACCCAGAAGCAGCCCTAATTCCCTTTGTTCTCTTCGTTATCAAGTAATGTATCATACCTCGATATAACCGTTTATTGATCAAATATAGAAGCAATCAATTTCTTAAAATGAGTAACTATTGCATATTAACCACTTTTATATCGAGACATGCTTTAAAATACTCCAAAATATACATAGTTTTATGTAAACAATGTAACAAGCAATTGCCAGCTGTTTACATATGTCTAAGATTTTAGTTAAACATTGAATATTAACCCATCTAAAGTCAATAATCCACCATATGCATCATTTACATTATTGATCCAAGATTTTATAGCAGATACTTGCATCTCTAGTTAACATTTGTACTTACTTTGGAACACGAATGCTATACTCCTGTACTGATGGAGCGGCCATTGTCTATAAAATAATAAACATACATGTACATTACCAGTCTGAATTATGCATCTAATATTATGTGATTAAGCACGAACCATGTATAAATCTAAGTTTCCATTAAAAATAGAATTCCGCTCCAAACTACCAAAACCTATTTCTTTCGAGGTTATGTGGATTAATCAAATTCCTACATCAGTTTCTATAAAATACAGAAGAAACCCACCTTAGTAACTGAAGTTGCACTCATACTTATAAATAATTATACTACTTATTATATATCCACGTCTAATTATTTTAATCTCACTACTTAACAATTACACGAACGAATCACATACAATTCTTTTAAAGGCCTAGGATCACCAATTCGGTACGATTGTCAAGTTAAAAATGCGTTGAAGAAATTGTGCACGGGATGGTTTGCTCGATCCAGGTTGTGCTGCCCCCAACGGAGAATTCAGAAACTCGCTCAATTTGTGTGCTGCCATCTATTGCCCAAGATTAATAACTCTTACATACCCCTATCCAGGGTTGGGCAGATATAATACGTCATGTAATACACGTGATTTTCTACGTATATATTACAGCGTATAATACGTTTCCAACTTTCTACGCGAACGCGAAGTATATTACACCCTTCTATTTCTAAACAGAAAATAATAAATTCAGATAGAAATTTGATATTAAACAGGGTTAAGTCGAAAGAATGTTGAACACAAGCGCCAAATCAATTCCTTAAACATTTTGACATGTTAAAATGTGCGCTAAAAGACATTTGTAACTTAACGGATACATATATCATGCATCTGCGGCAACCGCCTTATTGGAAACGTAAACATCTAAACAATTTTGAACACAGGGCTAAATTAATGTAGTATTCCTTATAAATATTTACATGCTTACATGTGCGTGAAAAACTGTTTATAACCTAACGAATGCCGTATATCATATGTTCACATGAGGCATTCTCCATGACAGAAACGTAATTCGCTGGTTTTCTACGATTTTCTACTGTAAACTACCTGGTTTACGTAATACACGTCAAAAATCTCAAAAAACGCGAAATTACCTGCCTTTATCCATGAAACAAACAATACAACTTCATATTCAACGAACCGATGTATGCAGTAATACTATTCGTACAAATATATACGATAAATAAAAGGAAACCAGATGTCTTCCCTTAAGAACAATCTTTCTGTAATAGAGTTGCGCAGCGACACATCACTCGAGTTTTTTTTTTTTACGTGAAATATCTTAACAAAGTATTTTACATAAAAACCAAGTCAAATATCTGATAAGTTACATGGCGATATAGTAATCTTATTTTTTAAGGTATCCAATGTGTGCATCATTCATAAATAACATTTTAGTCAAAAAGGGGAAAAGGATTAAATAATCATGTCAAACAGGAGCCAGATCTCTAAGCCTTCAACATTGCACTTTTGAAAAACTGGCAAACTTTCCATGGACAACTGCTTTTTTTTTATCAAGGCAGAAAGTTATACCTTCCTCACTTTCTTTAAATGAAAGTCTTGATTAAAAAATTCATAGTTTTCCATGGGATGTGGAAGTCTGGAAGATCTTTTGGCTACTCCTGGGTCTTCCTAAAATGATCAAGAGTACTCCTTACCCTTCTTTAGCACTTCTCTAGACATACAACTTTTTGACATTTGCTTAAACATTTTATATTTTGTTCCTAACAAGACAAAAATCGAAAAGTTTAGATTATTAATTGAAAAGTCGCAAAAATAAATGGAGAATAACGAAAGCTTATTTTTGGTGCTTTATTGGGACACCTTAAATATTATCTAAGGTGCCTTAACAAAAAGTGCGGATTTGGGACCGAATACGCTCAACAAATTCCTGATTATTAAATAGGACTTTTTTTAAAAACTAGACAGAATTAAACAAAACTCTAATGCATTCGTTTTCACGGAATACAAAATAATTTAACACAGATGTTGTTTGCCGGAAGTAGAAGAAATCAAACAAATTAGAGTTATATTTCTTTTTATAGAATTCAATATAAGTCAGAGTATCTTATGTGAATAGAATAGAACAGAATTTAAATTTACAGAGGATTTATTTCTTCTACGTAAACTGGGCTTGTAGGAAAATCAGGTATCAAGTGAAAACAAAATCGTCCCTTTACGATGGAACTGTGAAATTTTGAATCCTATTCTGTTCGCCTTCTTCCTCTAAACCATTTTCAAATTCTGGTCACCTTAATTAATATGTAATTCAGATTTAACTGCAGTCAACAGAACGAGAGTGTTGTAAGTTGGTAATCGTGATCATAAAAATTAGTAGATGTATTCCATTCATATTTATTACACTCGATAAACACTTTACACAAGGCTTATATCTACACGGAAAAAAAGACATTTGAATTTTTAGCAAAAACAGCATTGTTGATTAAGGATTGTTCTTAATGCAGAAATAATCGCACTGACAGCAAAAAAGTTTGTAATTATTGATTCGTAGATGTAACCACTGGAAGGCTCTCTTTAGACAAAATGCTTGCTACATTAGCAAATGAATTTGTTGCAACGGCCAAAAAAATAATCTTATTTCTATTCATACGGATAAGTGATGTACAATTTGTTGTTACTGGAAAAGAATACTGCAACCGTGAATAGAATTTGTGTTGCCCTAGTGAAGTAATCGTTTTTTGTTGTCGATATAACAAAAGTGTTCCTGGACAAAAATGTTGCTGGCCCATTGTCAAGTGTTCGCGTTTGTTGCTGCAAGTCAAATTTCTTGTTATGACCATAAATTCTTTTTCTGCGTGTGTACGTGTTAAATTCTTACTTGTCATTTTCATTTTTCGAGTATCTTCATCACATCTATTTGGGATATCTTCATTTAAAAGGTATCTATTAAAGAGTCAATTGGTTGTCGGGGATGCTTTTTTATCAGCCGACGATACGACTGTTTACTTTTTCTAATACTTTACAGACCTGAAATCATTAATTTAAATTGTACATTCATTAAACTAATTCGTGTACAACAAATTTCCTATGCATATCAGTTTACTGAATTACACAGGACCTAAATATAAATGGATAAAAAATAAAAAAGACTTAACATCTATTTTTTCATGTGTTAATTCACTTTTCAATTACCTTTCCTCATCCAATAAGTCTGCAATTCACGAAGTAGTAATGTGAAAGCTACTTATTCTTCTACGCAGTTTCGACGATATGCGGACAAAATATTTGAGAGCATGTTCCATTTTCTTAAAGTGTATTCCGAAGAAACACTACTTATTGCATTTCATGCTTTCAGCACTTATACAAACTTTCAGTTTAAACAAAGTTGAAAATCCCCAGACTGGGTCGCATATATCAAGTCGTCAAAACTGAGAATTATTCGGGAATAGTTCCCAATCACAACAAGAATCGACATTCTCCGAACTAGCAGCCGAATTTTCAGGAATAAAAGTTAAATCACACGGCCTCGAAGTGAACATTTAAAACAAATTCATCTTCGGACCAAAGCCTGACACGATTAAATATCAACAAGCACATCGACCGTTGCCAGTGATTCAGCAACGACCTGAGGCCAAGAAACTCACGGCAATAAAAGTCCGTATTCGACCCGCGAGCCCCATCAATTCGATATTTTCTTAATCGTACTAATCGTGCGCACCCACTAAATCCAGAAAAGTGCAATAAACCACTAATTACAATAAATTACAAAGCATTCTTTAATCGGAATGCACTTGCACTCTTCACGCAGCCAATCCATTGCATGAAATTTATCGTGCTTCAGTCCCTTCCGAGGCTGGGAATTTCCTTCAGACAGCATCTGAAAATATTCCGTGTTACAACAACGATGACATTTTGGCATAAAATCATCGGAAAAATAGAGAAATCGTTATAAACACAATCGATGTCGTACCATTCGCAGGGAATAGCGAAGACCGGTCCGCGTGCAAGAACAGTAGGGTCTCTCTCCATGGTCCGCGCTCCCGTACTATTCTCGGCGGAGGTGGCGCTACGAGTTAGAGCTTGTGAACAGATGAGTGAAGGTCCTTGTTAGAGAACAATCATTGACTTTGAGCGATTCTCAGCGATCTCGTCAGAGAACAAGCATATCACCGACTCCGAAGATACGTCAGAAAAGCAGCATTCCCGTCGCTAAACGTACGTCGGCAAGAAGAGCGATCACCATGAGCGAGAAAGGAACCGCATCTCCCGTCGTCGCGTCTGGGACGAATAGCCCGAGCGTGCAAACTGCACCGACGAAGAAAGCGGCCGCACCGAAGTCGAAGAAGCCGCGAGCAAAACCGACGCATCCGCGCACCGCCGAGATGGTCGAAACCGCCATTTCGAGCTTGAAGGAACGCAGCGGTTCATCTCTCCAGGCCATCAAGAAGTACATCGCTAGCACGTATAAAATTGACGCGGAGAAGCAGGCCCCGTTCATCAAGAAGTACCTCAAAGCTGCTGTCTTGAAAGGCGCCTTGGTGCAGACCAAGGGCAAGGGAGCTGCTGGATCCTTCAAACTTTCCGGCAAGGTTGTGGAGACCACGAAACCAAAAGTGGCTGTCACCGTAAAAGCGGCACCGCCCAAGAAAGCTGCTGTTGTTAAAAAGCCCGTCGCTGCTAAGAAAGCTCCTACACCGAAGAAGCCTATCGCCAAAAAGACCGCAGCCAGCAGTAGTGCCGAAAAGAGGAAAGTGGCAAAAGGCCCAGCTGCGAAACCACCCAAGGCAAAGACCGTCGCCTCTACGAAAGCCAAAGCTGCCAAATCGCCGATAAAAAAGCAACCCAAGGCCGCGCAGCCCAAGAAAACTCCAACCAAGCCTAAGAGAGCTGCTCCCAAGAAAGCGGGAGTCACTAAAAAATGAACTATATAATTCCCATGAACCACGAGATCGAAAATTATCAAAGGGCCCTTTTCAGGGCCACCATAATGTTTCTCGTAAGAACAATCTGATCTCGTAATTGACATTGAAATGTTACAAAGTATCTTGGAAAAAGATATTTGTGTAATTGAATTAAGCAAATTTTACCACCATTGCTTCGAACCAAATATTACTGTTAATTATTTCTTTGTACATACTTTAGTCATTAGTAATTTTGTATTTCTTTTACAATACAGATTTCTCGCACAACCACATTTTTTGTATTCTCATATTAATTTTTTCGGTCAAATTTTTCATATTCTGACTATCATTTGCAAATTGAAAAATATATCGTCAGCTATTATTAATTCGCAGTTATATCTTAACGTGTTTTTCGTAAAACGTAAAGGTATCACTGCATCTATCTCATACAATATCAGAGGTACACATCCTTAGCACACCATTTGATAATCGAGCATTTGGATGTTAAAATGACCACAAAGTAAATTATTCATTTATTCCTTTTATTACAAGATTAGTCAAATATTGGACTCTTTCAAAAGTTCTCGTTAACATATCACTTGATATGTTATTCTTGAATACAATTCTGGCGTCCTGAAATAATTTCTTAAATATACAGGGGTTTTTACAGTAAATACGAATTGCTAAGGTGTAAAGAAAGAAGCGAACAAAATTGTTCGCACGTAGTTGTAAATGAGTATTCAGAAGAAATATCATTCATCAATTTAGTGTAAGATTTTTTACAATTATTACCCGTTCAATAAAAGAGTAAGCTGTTATTTATTTGAGACTTGGCTAATCTAATTACCGCGTTTAATTACGCGACGACGCATTAAGTCGACCCATCATAAACAGGCTGTGGAAATATTGAGCGCACCAATGGCGTGCCAGGAAACCAGAGTCACTCGTATAGCGCCACGTGATTGGTGCGGAGTACTTGCACCCCATGAAATCCTTTCCGCAAACATAATCCATTCTTTGTTATAGAAAGTTTGTTCTGGGCTTAGCTATGTACAATCTTAATCTTTTATACAATTTTTTAAATCCTATCTGGAATGAGCATTGTACTTTCCTCCTTTACCTCTCTTTACGCTCTTAATGACAGGACTCTCGAATTACGTCGTTCAAGCAATTAAGTTAATCCATATAAATAGCAGGCTTAAAGATTTTGGTTTCAAAACTTATTTCCCGAAGTCTTTTAAATTTAAAAAAATAACCTCAAAACCCTCATAAATTGTTGATACTGATAGTTCATCATGACGATTTCCTTGAATAGAAAACATTTTCCAAGTAACAGAAACTAAATACGTAAGGGAAGATTCGAGTTTAAGACAGAGTCCAATTCGTATATTTATAGAAAATTTAAGTTTATGAATTACTCTTACTGTATTTTAAGTCGTTCTGTAAAAGCATGCGTGAAACATTATATATAAACTATTGATTGAACGTTATCTTACTTCGATATGACAGATTAACTTATTAGGTATATACATTGAGTTTAATTAAAAAATTTAACGTTTAATCGTGAAAACAAGGACATTTCAAACACATTAGCTTTCTAACCTTTAATTCAACAAATGTGTTGCAGTTCCCTAACATTTTTAAGAATTGATAGCACAAAGTGTTACGATTATCCTAATTTGTAAATAGAGATATCAACTTAATTACTATTAATGAAAGTGAACATAACCGAATGTGGGCGTTTTAATTTAAATTATATTGGGTTGAATGCATAGATTGAAGTTTAAAGTATTTTGTAGAACTTACTTTTCACTTTCCGTACCGGAAACTAAATTGCTCTCAAGATGTTCTTAGGAAGAAGTATTTGGGGCCCTGAAAAGGGCCATTTTGTATAGTATTTTAATTTAAGCGCGTTCTCCACGAATGCGACGAGCCAACTGGATGTCTTTTGGCATGATGGTAACTCGCTTTGCATGAATGGCGCACAAATTGGTATCTTCAAACAAACCAACGAGATAAGCTTCACTGGCTTCTTGCAGAGCCATAACTGCAGAACTTTGGAATCGTAAATCGGTCTTAAAATCTTGAGCAATTTCACGAACCAAGCGCTGGAACGGTAGCTTACGGATTAGCAATTCTGTGCTTTTTTGATAACGACGGATTTCTCGAAGAGCTACCGTTCCTGGCCTATAACGATGGGGTTTCTTTACTCCACCAGTAGCAGGCGCACTCTTACGAGCTGCCTTTGTCGCCAACTGCTTCCTCGGAGCTTTACCTCCGGTAGATTTACGGGCTGTCTGCTTGGTACGTGCCATAGTACTTTCGAATGCCAAGAGCTAAGCGAAAGTGATGAAACAGCGCCTTCCGCGCCTCTTTTATATACGGTGGAGCAGCAATGCTGCGCGCTGATTGGTCGATACCCCGTGGTGGGGAGACGTCACTGCCTTAGCCCCTCCCCTTCTCTACACAACGTCTAGAATTGTAAAAATTGGTCACCTAATGCCTTAATATATAATTTTACATTTTGAATACTTAAACTAATGTTAGATATTGGCTTTTTAAAACCTTTTAAAAGATTACACATTATGCAGTGTGCTAAATATAGTAGTTATATATATTCTGAAACATAGAGAAATATTATAAGTAGAATGTATCAAGTAAAAAAATTATTAATATCTTTAAAGCTTTAAAATGACTACGAAACACTTTATATAATTTTGTGAGTTTTTCTAATAAATGTAATGTAATACAATATACGCGTCCAATTACTTCCCATATAAAGATACTGACAAGTAAGATATTTTCCTTCTTGTAAAACTTGAATATTCACTCAAAGAACTGCCTAGGTATACTTTGCGTTCAATAACTTTTTGAGCTTATTAGAGTGGCCGTCTGAAACTGGAATTTTAATCTGTTAAAAGATTATTTAAAAATGAATTAAAACTAGAAAAATAAAGCAATATACGTTATTTGACTGTAAAAAAAAATGAGTATGACCAATACAAAACAACAAAAGAAACAACAAAAATTGTTCTCAACATTACTCCTAAAATCCCGATAATTTAAAAATTTGTGTTTAAATGTATATCTATTTTCTTGGCATATGTGCACACGTGCAACATGAAGATTTTGAGCACTGATTTCAAAACAAATACAGTCGTTTACAGGTTGTTGAAACTTAAATGTACATGGCGACGTTCCTTACACCGAGCTAACAATAGGCAATTATATTCAGCGGGTCGTCCGACTTCCTTACCGCGCCAATCCGAAAAAGGGGTATTTATGGCCCCTGCAATAAGGGAATTACCGCCCGCGGAACCTTCTAGCTTAAAGTAGCGAGCAACACAATCTATTCTTCATTTTTCAATAGATTCCGTGTCCCTATAATATATACTAATCCGTTTCGAACCCTCGCTCCCAGCTGCAAAATGTGTCGCGCACATTTTTCGATTTACTGTTACAAGATAGTCCACCCTCTACGTCGCTTTTGGCAAATTTCGGACCCTCCCTTTATATTCTATTCCATCAATCGCGATGCGTTTGCTTACACCTCCACCTCCGGTTAAGCAAGTAGCATAACTTTCTCATCAAAACGAAATCAGACTTCGAGGAGTCTAAACAAAAATCAAAAGGACCGCGACCACCTCAGTCATCCCATCAAAAAATAGGATCCTTGCGCGCCAAAAGCAAACAAGGATCGGGAATCTGTGTTCCTTAGGATAACCTAGGCCGGCAGCACTGCCCTCCATCGTTACGTGCGACTTGCATCAACACAGATATATTAGTCATCGTAAATGACTATTGGTGCATTTTTATTAATCTAAGCCATTAAAGGATCCGTTGACAGATTCTCTTATATTTTTTCATAACTCGATCAAAGACCTTACATGGACTCAGTTTCGGGTCTCAAAGCGATAAAAAATTGATCATTCACCCTACTAATTGCTGTAACTCCCACACACCTTTATTTCGGGAGGAAAGGACAAACAGTACGATACTCCTACATCAGTACTTCAATACTCAAGAGTGAAAAGTCCTTCGAAAGGTTTCTTTCGTCGAAGACATTTGACTGCAGTAAGAATTGTGCAAGAAGACTGGCCGTGGAAAGGGAGGAAAGGAGGGAGAACAGGAAGGTTCTCCGTGATAACATTCCGGGTATTACCAAACCTTCCATTCGTCATCTTGCACGTCGTGGTGGTGTAAAACGTATCTCAGGTCTGATCTACAAAGAAACCAGAGATGTTCTTCAAGTTTTTCTTGAGAACGTAATTCGTGATGCAGTTACGTACACTGGCCGACATGAATGCCTTCCCATTGTGCCCTGGCAGCCCCGTGTTCACAGGGAAGGCATTTATGACCGCCACTGTACACCGAGCACGCAAAGAGGAAGACGGTCACCGTAATGGATGCCGTGTATGTCTTGAAACGTCAAGGACGTACATTTTATGGATTTTGAGGCTAAAAATTGTAGTAACCAGAAGTAGCCTTTGAGTTATTTAGCTAGGTTTAAGAAGGGACTCACAGGAGTCTACCTGGACGCGCCTAGTAGACCATAAAATAATAAAAGAGAAAAGTTCTTCGAAGGAAGAACCTTCGACGATTTCGAAAACGTGCAGCTCACGTGCACCCTGTATTTTAGGGCACCGAGGTCTTAGGCCTACCCTGGAAGAAAAGGGAGGCAGTCCGAAAACGACGGCGACGAACGAATCGAAGGGCGAAAGTCAAACGGCGGACTCGAATGGTGTACCTTATATTGTAATAAATGCTATCTTAGTTTCTTTTCCTTTTTTAAAGTAAAGTTATTTCTCTCATTTCTATATCCCTACAAAACCTTCACTTGACTTTTGACTTACTGGCAAAGGAGTACTAAACTCTGGGAATGTCAAACATTAATGTCATACGAAGCAGAATATACTTTTAAACTCCTTTTTTTATTTTCCGGTAGGAATAAATTGTTCAAAACTTGTCATGTAAAGAGGCAAGTACATAAAATTAAATTCATTTAATTAATACATTTGTTATGAATGTGAAACATAAAACCGGAATCGTTCAATTTGATAGATATATGAAAACATTTTGATACATTAAACACATCGGAAAGAATAGTAAGATAGATTACTTTGGACTGAAAGCGTATGCATATATTCAGTAATCGATATCATGAGAGTTCCAAACATAGTTGATTGATTTGGGGCCCTAAAAAGGGCCGGTCGATCCAGTGATTTATTTTGAGCTTGTGTATTTGGTGACAGCTTTGGTACCTTCACTTACGGCGTGCTTGGCAAGCTCACCGGGTAGTAAAAGTCGAACAGCTGTCTGAATTTCGCGAGAAGTGATCGTAGATCGCTTGTTATAATGGGCAAGGCGTGATGCCTCCGCGGCAATACGCTCAAAAATATCATTCACAAAACTGTTCATGATGCTCATGGCTTTGCTTGAAACTCCAGTATCAGGATGAACCTGTTTCAAGACCTTGTAGATATAGATGGCGTAACTTTCCTTCCTCTTCCTTTTCTTCTTCTTATCAGTCTTACTGATATTCTTCTGGGCTTTCCCCGCCTTCTTCACAGCTTTTCCGCTCGTCTTAGGAGGCATGTTTCAAACCAAAGATTCGAATTATACAAAAACAGATGCGCTCACGTTGAGTCTCGTGACTGAACTGTGCGGAGCACTGAACTGAACTGAATTTTGTGTGATGGGCCGGTCTTTATATAGACCTTCGCCCCGTCATCTTGTGAGTGGGGGGGAACGTGGTTTGATTGGATAGGAGCCTGCTAAGCGTGTTTAAGCGTGCAGTTTCGTGAGAGGGGAGCCCTTCGGCTATTGGTGGAGATTCAGGTGGCAGGGAGGATGGTTTTGGGACGTTTGGGTTTAATATGGAGTTGTGGATCGTAGTCGGTGGCTTGGCGTATGAGGGGATTTGGGTGATTGGTCGTGGTGGGGTAGAATTTTTTGGCTTGATTTTGGATAACGGTGGTGATGGGAGGTAGATTGGTGTCTTGATGGAGGATTGAGTTTCGGACGTACCAGGGCGCGCCTGTTATCATGCGGAGGGTCTTATTTTGGATGATTTGGAGGGAGTGGATTTTTGAAGGGGTTGCGTGACCCCAGATGGGGGCCGCATAGAGCATGATCGGTCGGGTAATTGTTTTGTATAGTAGGAGTTTGTTGGATAGAGAGAGTTTACTTTTCCGGCAGAGGAGGGGGGCCAGGGAGTTGAGGGAGCCGCGTCCTTTGTAAGCCGCGGATTGTATGTGGGGGGAGAGGGTGAGTCTCTTGTCTAGGATCACACCTAGGTAGGTGACTTGGTTTTTCCATGGTATGTTTTGATCGAATATTTCAAGGTCCTGAGTTGGGATGTGTTTTAGTCTTCGGGTGAATATGATGGCTGAGCTTTTTTCGGGGTTGACCTCAAAAAGCCAGTCTGTGAACCATTCTTCGAGAGTGTCCAGGGAGGATTGGATTCTTTTGGAGAGGAGGTCTACACTCCACGAGCGTGAGAGGACTGCTGTATCATCGGCATATTGAGCGAGGATAGTATTTTCGGTGAGGGGGATGTCGTGGGTGTATAGGTTGAATAGATGGGGGGAGAGGACTGCGCCTTGGGGGACTCCGGCATCGAGGTCTTTGGGGGAGGAGGTCGCTTCGGGGAGTTTGACCTGAAAGGTACGATTTTGTAGATAGGATGATATGAGGTGGATTAATTTGGGGCTAATTTTAGCGGTTATCATTTTGAAGAGAAGGCCGTGATGCCAGACCTTGTCGAAGGCTTTGGCCAGGTCGAGGAAAACTGCTCCGGTGGCTTGGTTGTTGTTAAGACCGTGGTAGGTATATTCGAGGATTCGGGAGAGTTGGTGTATCGTTGAGTGTTGAGAGCGGAATCCGAATTGGAAGTTTGGTGTGATTTCTAGGCTGTTAATGATTTTGGATAGTCTACTGAGGATGATTCTTTCGGCGAGTTTTCCGAGGGAAGGGAGTAGGCTGATGGGTCGGTAGTTTTGGGGGAAGGTGGGATTTTTTTGGGGTTTGAGGAAGAGGATGATGTTGGCATTTTTCCATTGGGTGGGGAAGTGGTGTAGTCTGAGCATGGCGTTGAGTATGGAGTTTAGGTGTAGTATGGCTTTGAAGGGTAGGGTTTTTAAGGCTTGGTTGGGGATAGAGTCTGGGCCGGGGGCTTTTTTGGGTTTGAGTTTGGCTATGATGGTTTGGATTTCGGGGGGAGATGTGGGGAGGATGTAGTCGGTGGGGTGGGTGCGGAGGAATCTGTTCACTGTAGACTCGATTTTGTCGACGTGATTAAGGTCAGCATGCGTGAGGTTTATTTGACATTGACTCTCGAGATAGTTGGCGAGAGTTTCGGCTTTTTCCCGAGGGGAGTATACCAGCCCGTTAGGACCATGTAGTGGAGGGATTTGGTAGGAAGTTTTGCCTCGGAGGATTTTGGACATTCTCCAGAGGGAGTTATCGTTGGTGGAGAGGGAGAGGATTTTTCGGTTCCACTGTTTATTATTATGGATGTGAAGGGAACGTTTCAGTTTAGTTTGGAGTGAGTTGAGGGTGTGTTTGTTTTCAGGGTAGAGTGTGCGTTGGAAAATTCGTTTCGCGCGATTTTTCAATTTGATAAGTCTGCGGATGGGGGGGGGGGGGGGGGGGAGGGGGAGTTGGTGGTCAGGGGGGCCGGTGGAGGCTGCGCTTATGTTACGTTTGATTGTGGTTTGGAAGTTTGAAATTGCTGTTTCGAGATCGTTTATGCTGAGGATTTTTGGGACTGGGCCTATTTCATTCATGAGTGTGGCGAAGGATTGCCAATCGGTGCGTTTTTGGGTGGGCGGGGGAGGGGAGATGGGATTGTCGAAGTAGAGGATGACAGGGTTATGGTCGGAGCTTAATTCGGAGACTGTCGTGATAAAGGGTTGTAGTGTGAGGTTTTGGTGGATGGCTATATCTAGGACATCTGGGCGATGTTCGCCACTGTAGTAGGTGGGTGAGGAGGGGCCGATTATGGTGATGTGAGGATGCATATCTGTTGAGAATTTGTCCGTTGGAGTTGGTGTTGCGGCTTTGCCAGGAGGGGTGTTTGCAGTCGAGATCCCCCGCCACGAGCCTTGGGTGGGGGTCTGGGAAGAGCTTGTTGAGATCGGTGTTCAGGAGCGGTTTTTGGGGGGATTTGTATGCGGAGATGCATAGGAGGCGTCCGAGGGGGGGGCCGGGGTTTATGAATACTGCTGTGGTTTCGATGTGTTGTGTGGATGGGTTAGGTCCGGGATAGTGGGGGATGGAATGTTTTACGTAGATGGCGGTGCCGCCACCACGAGTTGGTCTATCATTTTTATATAGGGAGTAGTTTTGGATTTTGGGTGTTTGGGAGGGGATAAGGTGAGTTTCATTGACTAACATTACGTCTATGTCGTGAGATATGAGAAAGGTGGATAATTCCAATTTTTTATGGAGTAGGCCGTTTGCATTCCAGAAGGCTATGCGTAGAGGATGTGGTTTATTGGCCATTGTGAGTTAAGAGGGTAGTGAGGTGTTGGGAGAGGGCTTGGAGTTTAGTTAGGAATTCCTCCAACGTGTTAAGGGGGGTGGGGGGTTTAGGGGTTGGGTTGGTGGGTTTGAAAAGCGTAGTGGCAGCTGGGGTGGAATGGTTCCATCTATTGGGAGGGGGTGGTGGGGGTAAATTGGAGGTTTTGGGGGTAGGGGTTGGGATTTTGGGGCATCCCCGGAAGTTTGCGGTGTGGGGGCCTCCGCAGTTGGCACATGTGGGGGGAATGTCGCGTTTTTTAGTGCAGGTGTATGACGGGTGGCCTTCCCCGCATTTAACGCATTTATGTGGTGCTGTGCAATTAATTTGGGAGTGTCCGTGGCGTTGACATCGGTAGCATTGCGAGATGTGGGGTTGAGAACGGAGGGGTTCGATTCGTACGCGAATTCGGCAGATATTAGTGATATTGTAGATGTGTTTTTGATCGCGGGGTATTATAGCTAGGAAGAGGGGCATGGGGGTTTTATCTTTCCTGAGCATGGGTATGATTTTTGTAGGTGTGATATTTTGGTTAGCTAAATCTTTGGCAATGTCGTCGAGGGAGAAGCAAGTGGGGATTCCCCTGATGACAATTTTAAGTGGAGCTTCTTCGGGTAGCGAGTAAGTGAACATTGGAATATCGAGGGAGTGGATGGTGGAAGTAATGCTACGGTAATCGTTAGTGGAGGATGGGGTGATTTTAATTCCGTCGGGGGTGTCGGTGGCAGAATTGAATTTTGAGTTGTTTGTGTCGAGAGCGTGTATTAGAGAGGGCCATTTGGTTTTGTCGGTGACGATGATGGGGGGTATGCGGGTGTTGGGAGTATGAGCTTGAGATTGATGGGGGGGTTGAGGGTTTGATTTTTTTGGGGGTAGGGTTGTGGGAGGTGAGACGGGGCGCGAGGATTTTCGTTTTCGTTTGGATCGTGCAGTTTGGTAGGG